>NC_088884.1:109293206-109596236 GCF_037157495.1 Lathamus discolor
AAAGGCCAGACAAGACCATAATTAACCCCTTTACAATGTTATTAGCACCCATGGCTGGCATGGACAGATGGAAATGAGAAAACAATTGCATGGATGATACAGAAAGCCTGAACGCCCTTTCACATCGCTGCGTTGGCTTTGCAGGGTGAGCAGGATTAAAGGGTAGTAAGAATTGATTTTCTCATAGAAGTCAAGTATAGCTATCTACACAGTGATCAGGTTTCTGGAGCAAGGGAAAATAATTTGCAGAGTGACTTGATTTTTCAGGCCAGGACTGCACCTGATGTACATCTGTACCTTTTTTGTCTTTGTCTAGTGAACAAAGAGGGTTGCAGCTGAAAGTTGGAAACTTGGTGTGTGAGACCCATTCAGAGGCAACTATTAAACTGATCTTTTGGTATGTCAATTGAATTTTATAACAGAATAATTTAATTGGGGGAGGTTTTCATACTTGAGATCCTAAAATTCTGGCAATGTGGATGTAAACTGCATTTCATATTACTGCAATTCATAAACCTGTCAGTTTTATAATCACTTGGCAACCAAAGTTCTTCCTCAAATATTAGCATCACGCAACCAGCTGCACTGAAGGATTCTAAAATAACAGCTTTTCAGCCACTCTTAGTAGTTCAGCAAAGATGCAGTATGTTACATTACTAGCTTTTGAGCTTTTTTAATACACTTCAGAGTGTCTACTCTAAATTTTAGGTGTCTTTGAAGACCTCGTTTAGGTAGTGGTCTACTATTGATGAAATGTGAATTGACTTTTTCAGGCTTCCCATTAGTCTGTTGCTTTCTCTGCTTGTCAGTCTTAAGCAATTAGTTTTGCTGGAGATAAATGCAAAGGTTTGCAAAATTGCATCCTCTTGTAAACTTTTTGTTAGCTGTTTTGAATTTTGTGATGTTAAGAAAATGTGTTCAACTTCTCAGTGGTTTTATTTAGTCATTGTTCTAGCTGCAAAAACAAACAATTGTCAATGACTTCTGTTGCAGAGACTTGTCAACCTGAGATTGAAAGAGTTTAATGAAACATACAAAAGTATGTTTTCAGACTAAAAACAGCCTAGGTGAGTCACATGATTTTGCAGTCAAGTTTTTGCTATTTTAAAAGCATTTTAGATTTTTCCTTTTTATGCTCCTTTTCACAGGAAAAAAAGGGGAAAAAAAAAAAGAAAGAAGGAAAGTTGGAACTGAAATTATTTGAGGAAAGAAAAAGTTTTGAATAAGCAAAGTTAATGATCTAAAAAATAAATTCACATTGTCTTGGCTGCAAAAATGTCTTTAAAAAACTCTGATGTTATTGAAATGCTAATGGATAAAAAGGTTTCACAGGAAAGTATAATTTTTTCATCTTGACAGTAGCTATGCAAGTTGAATAAGATTGGACATGCACCTGTTTCCCCAATTTACATTGACAGAAGGCAGTGGAATAGTTATTAATTTCTTTTTTTTCTGCACCTTGGGAAACAGGGAGCCAACAGGACCCTGCAGAAATTACAAACTATAAATTGTTTAAGATTTAACAGTCTTAAAAAGAAAAGTTCCATCCCTTAAGTGCTGAAGCTTCCCAAAAGCTCTGAAAAAGAGCTTCATTTGATGGTTCCTTGGCACAGAGACAGACCTGGAACTTTGATATGCAAAAAAGGTGCAGTTTGCCACTTTGCCACTTGCACACGCTAATGAAAATAGTTCACTGAAAACAGGTCAGTCCAAGCTGAGCTCTCATTTTAGTTGGTTTAGATGTGCAGCACTTGAATGCATGCAAGATCTTACACTTTTCTGCTGCATTAGCATAGTACTGTGTCTCCTATAAAACTTAGACATTTGTGGGATATCCAGTCAATGAAATGGAGTGTATTACAACTTCCATTCAGTTTCATGGAAAGAACTCCCCCCTTCCCCTCTGCTCTCAGCAGAAACTGAAGTTACAAAAGCAGACATAAAAGTGTATCACTTTAAGTTCCAGATGTATTAATAGTTTCAAGGGATAACCACAATGCTATTAGAAGAACTACCAGGTTTATTTTTACTTCTGGTGTTGGTGTAGGGTTTTAAGTGAGGGTAGCTTTGATTATGCTTTACTAAGCACTTATCAAGAAATTGGATTGAGGAAGTTGATAACCTGTATTCAAATGATAGTTCTGCCACAGACATCCTGTGTGCTCCTGGGCAAATCACTTTAACTTTCTATGCCCTGCTTCCCAATTTGTAAAACAAAAACAACAACACTTCATTATCCAACCCTCTACGCATCTTATGAGCTTATATTGCAAGTTTTATGGAGAAAGACCCTATTTGTACAGTGCCTGGCACAATGGGGCCCAGGTTATCTATTGGGGACTCCAGATATCACCATCATACAAATATATTTTTGCATATCGAAATTCTTAAAGGCTCTGTCAACTTACAATTCCTAGAGTACTGCCTCAAACACAAGCTTTGGATAAGTCATATCTCCCTTTTGACAGTTACAAATCCTTGTGATATGCATTATTCACGCTAGCACTATTTCTGATGTTCCCAGCTCTCTTGGGAACCACCCCTGAATGTCATATTTACAGACTTACACTAAAGTATATTGAAATAGGTATCAAGCCTGAGGAGCTAAATGCTGCAGTGGGTTAATGCATTAACCTTTCACATCTGGAGACCTGAGGTGAAACCCTGGTTCTGTTGAAGTCCACAGTAAAGTCTCACTAATGTCAGCAGGGCCAGGATCTGATGGTGGAAGTTCAAGCACTGGTGCAGTCATGAGTAAAATAATTCTTTAGCATGAGCTATGTCTCCTGTGACTATCCACCCACTTCGTACTGATCTACTAAAGGATCTGTGGCACCACAGTGATTTGGCATGGCAGCATCTTCCCAAGAGCTGGAATAGGAGAGAGGGCTAGCCATTAAAACCTGAGTACAGAAGTGCCTTGAGAAGCCTGACTATTACCGATATTTTCAGGCTATATGCAATTGCCTTGCACAGACATCCCACACACATATATGCCATGTCATTTCCAGCACACCCAAATGCAAATGTGTTCACTGCCTGAATTAGAGAAGAATTACCACTAGAGAGAACAAAGAAATATATTCCAAACTATCATTGCCATTCAGATATTTGATCAAAAGCTTTAATATTCTTCTGTTCTTGTTAAATTTGTCTTAAACTGCCCTACATTTAGCTTAGAAAATAGTGTGCATTGCACATCTAACTTTAAAGCTTGAAATAATCTCTAGAGAGCATTAGACAGCACACTCAACCTTTTGAGTGTAAAAATAAACCATAACACCAAACTGTCCAAGACTGAGAACCTGCTTCAATAACAATGTACTTTCCCTCTGTGACCACTTGGTATGTTTTCCATACAGATTTCTGAGAGGGACCTATCTGAAGAAAATGTACTCTTAGAAACATGAAGCTCAGGACATCACTTTCAGAAGAAAATAATCTCTCCGATACCTTTCCTGACACTGCAGATATTCATTGACCCAGACAATGTATTTCTTCCTTGTACATGGATAAGGTTAAGTCCAGCATAGTGTGAAATGATCCCTCTGTTCTTCTAAATAAAATATAGGAAGAAAACTTACCTAGATTTGGGATGTTTCTCTGGGAAACTTAGAATCTAAAGGAATTGAAAATATAAGGTTTAAAAAATGTGTGTTCATTTATATTTAAATAAGAATGTAAACGTTTTGCAAAGTGTTTTGCAGAATGCTGCTTTGAACAGTCATCATTTTAGTTATTTCAACAATAATTATCATTGAAAATTGCTTTCTTTCCTACATTCACAATATCAAATTTGCAGCATTTTAAACTGACAGCAAGCTAACACATATCACTAGGGCATTCTTCATTGCAAAGGATTCTGTTAGTGTATGTTGTCTAACCATCAATATGCCAAAGGCTTTGACAAAGACTATTTGATGTGTATTAGACATGAACCATCCTTCCTGAAATCCTTCCAGCTAGTGTTAATGAGGATAATGAGCATGCACTTTATTAGCAGCTCCTTACTTTCATATGAGTGAAAAAGTGTCTTAAAGCCCCATCCAGAGCTGTATTCAACACTTATGGTTCTGAAAGGAGAAAAATTAATAAAACGCTTGCAAACCCCATTGATCTGAGAAATTCTAGTTCTCTCACAAATGCAACCTTTACATATTACATTTACAAATTGTGCTTAGTAAAATTAAGGAGTACAGAAAACTACAAGTTGGGGCACTAGTTTGTATTTCTGAAAAGTATGTGAAGTATCGCTGCTCCAGAAGTTTCTTCAGGTTTTGCTTTTACCCATAAATGCAGCTAGCTCATATGGAGATACAACTATAAGAAACATGCTGTATTTTGTACTCCATCTTCCCTTTGAAAGGAGCAAAAAGAGTTTCCATTCCTACAAGGCTAGCATTCAGTTAATGGGTCAGCGATTTCTTTTACTTATGCTGTATTCTGTGATAGAGCAAGCACTGATAGAAGTTAAATATTAGCATATGTTAGCTTTCAGGGATGAAACAGAGGAACAGGAGTGATGGGTAGCAATGAAATGCAGATCAGGTACAAAAAGTGCTGGCATCAGCCCCACAAGGGCAATGATGGCATCTACAGTCAAGTATGTCAGTTGTAATACGCAAAGGAAGCTGCCTAACAGTCATCATTAATTCCCCTCAGATATGTTTTCTGGAGCTGCACAGACCTGTTTCTCACTTTAAAATTAAGCAGGACATTATTTACACCTACTTTAAAATAAAAATTAAAAAAAAATTAAAAAATAATAAAAAAGGCATATACCAAGTTACTCAGCAGAGCTTTATCCTAGAGGAATATTAAATATTCCTAGAGGAATATTAAAAATGTGCAATCTCATTTGTCTACTCCAGCCAAGGAGGTGGTGCCTCCTTTGATAGTCATACAGTTTCTTATATTCATTTGGATGGCAGCATAATTCATTGTGGCAGAAGCACAGGGCCAACCAGCAGCAGGAGGATGCTGGATGAAACTGAACATCAACTTGTCTAAAGTTTTTTCTTTTTTTTGACTGAGCCCCCTACTCAGATTTAAATGATTCAAAATCTGAAGCTTTCACCACTTTCCTTGGGAAAATGTATTCACACCATGATTGAAGTGACAGTTATCTAAATATGTCAGAAGACATTAGAATATTTAAGGCAAAAAACAAAGAACCACAAAAACCACAGAGCTTTTTGTGTAACCAAGTACTTAAACTCTACAAAGGAGAAGCTGCACAGATGGTTTGCAGACTTTGAGTCCCAGAGGTACGACCTGACTCATGTGAAAAAACACATACAGCATGTTAGTAAACTGATTTCTCCTCTTTGTTTAAATTCATGCCCTTGTTATATACCCTTGAATTACTCTTATTTGTCATAGAAGCTTGCATGTACATTGCCATATCTGTGACACTACAGCTAGTATGTTAGGCATTGTGAAAATAACTCCCCATGTGACATAGCATGTGTAAGAAGATATTGGTCAAATGATTCACAAATCCAGTATGTTATGTTTACATAACTTCATTTTGAGCATCTTTTATTCATATAGTATGTCTCAAGATGAAAGTAGCTATTTTATGCTCCTGTGTATTTTATGCTCAGACGTTTCATCCTCACCATGAACACAGGAGCCAGTAGGAGGAACTACAGTTTCTTGAATCTAGAGAGATGATTTTGAAAGAACTCTTACTTGAAAATCTTCCTGTTGAACTGATGAATCACTGCTTAAAACTGTTGGCACCAAACACTTACGTTTTAACTAGAGACGTCGACTGATACAGACACCCATAAAGGAAACTAAAGGAAATCAAGTATTTAACAAAAGCAACATGTGTGAATTCATACTTCAGCACTGTAAGTCAAAGAAAAAAAACTACACACACACACAGAGAAAAAACAACAACAAAACAACTTCACAGGCTGATTACCAGAGTGCTGATTTTGAAGAAAACTCCTGAATTTGCCAGTCTTTGCTTTGATAGCTTTGAGTCAGCCAGACTTGGAAGGCAAGTGCTGACCCAAGATGGAAATAGAGACACTGCTGAATATCTCCATGAATAGTAATTGCAACAGACTGGGACACTGAACTTGCACATAGAGTTTACCAACTCCATTACTGACCTCATATAAATGATTTCTACAGTCAAACGCATTCGTATTTTCAGGAGTTTACACACAACACCGGCAAGGATGTATTTTCCACATCTGCCAATACAGGGGATAAGGTCTGGGCTTCAAGCTAAATTATTCGCTGCTCTCTTGATACATCGTATAGAGATTTAAAGAAAAAAAAGTAGAGAAGCAGCATGGAAACCCTCTGTAAAAATCAAGTTTTTCTCCACATTATAACTTGTACAATATCAGGATATGCTCCTTTTAACATGGTGATATAAATTTGAACTGTTCTGTCAAGGGTTGCTGGTAGAAGTCTGTCCTTGAGAGAAGTTGCCTTGGCTCCTGGTTGGGTTACAGCAGGGGGAACAGGCTTATCTCTGAATGGAGAATCAAGCTTCCTCAAGGTTTCTACTGTTAGCTGAACTCATCATCCTCCAGTACTTCGCGCCACAGAGCACAAGGGGTTTTCAAGCCCACATGGCAAAGGGCCCTTTGTGAGAACCCTTCACCGAGCCACCAGCAACACTTTAAGTCCCTCAAGGAATGCAGCTTGCAGAGGCAGCGGGAGAAATCAAGTCCCTGTTGCAGGGATACCCAACACATAAGCACTAAATTGCTAACAGCAGCCAGGGCTGAGCTTCCGCGTGGCAATGACAAAATTCTTTTACTGTGTGGAAATGCACCACAGGACCTCCAATGCCAGAGTGTTAAAACCTGATTAGCATAAAACAAAGTAAATGCTCTAATGTGGACAGCAATTAGTTGTTCAGAACTGATAACAGCAGATTCCTTTCAGCCATTTAAAGCCCATCTGTTGAACATTACAGACCAACCACTGCACTGTGATTAATATTTATGATAGAGAAAAGCTTTTCCAAAAGGTTATATCTCCAACAGAATCTGAACATTTCAAAAGTTTTTCTTTCTGAATGCCTGAAGAAAGCATCAGTAATGAAGGGTCTGGTCCTGCTGCCACTGAAGTCAATAGCCAAAACTCTCCTATATTTCAACAGTGAGAGGATATGAGGCTGTTTATCTCAGCAGAATAAAACCAAAACCCAACAACAGCTGGTAGAAATCAGGCTGAACATGATCTTTATACCTGACAGTCAAAAAGGTCATTCTGTCCTTTCTTATTTTATATACAAAATTAGCCAACTAAATTTAAAATGCATTAACTTTTGAACTGTAGAGAAACTAATTGCCATTTTCAGCCATATACATTTTTAAAGAATTTGAAAACATTTTAATATGCAGACTTATTCTTTTCTGTGTCCTAATATTAATCCAGGTTGGTGATGTCAAAGCAAGTACATCTGTGCAAAAGGAAAATTTATTTGTGGACCAAACAAAAGTCATTGCCATCTCTCAGCTTAACTACCCCTTATATGTGTTTTTTATGATCCAGGACCTGTTTTCTGCATGCTGGATAATAACTGTCTGGCTAAACATAACAGGCTAAAAATTTATCAGTGATTTGTTGCTCAGCCTGTTGATTAGTGTTTGGCTATAGGAAGGTGGGTAGGACTCAAAAACTATCTTATTAATTCTTTTCTTGACAGAAGAGTCTGCATAAATCTTAACATCGATGAGGAGAGACCTTACAAATGTGGAAAGAAGTTATATGACAGACTAATAGGAAAGCAAGCTGGAAGACAATGGAGCCCAAAATTCCTGGCAGGAATCGAGACATCTCCTCAGGTCTTTGGTATTCTACAGATGCATCCCTTCACTGGAAATAACTTGACAGAATTCTGCCCCATCATTTTGGGAATTATCACATTAAAACCAGGAAACAAAGAGGCAGGAGTGACTCCAACAACAGGCATGGATTTTGGATACTGCTGACATACCTTTTGCAGCTGCATGATAGGGTTCAGCACTTAAGAGAGCCTTACTGCTAGTTCTTGGATTTTAGTTTGTGCTTGCATTGCTTTGTTGATTACTTGTTTTAAAAGCAGTGGTGGTGGTAATGGCTCTATTTGTGTCACCTTTCTTTGAAAGTTTCTGAAAGGCAACAGAAGCCAGTCTATTTTTCCCTTGTTTACTGTATTTCATTAATTCCCCAGTCCTATAACAACATGCTTGCCAAAGTTCTCACAGGTTTTGAAATAGCTTCTTAATTTACTGTGGGTTTAAGTACACAAAACTAAACAATTTGGCGAGTACAGTATGCTAACAGATCTTGATAAGTTCAGATATAAGAGCATGTTTCTGCAGACCAGAGAATGAATTGCATTCTTCTATAACCAGGTTTAGTGATACCATTTAGATACACTGCTTGCAATATAGAAGGAAGCACTCGCTCCTTTCTGGAGTCATTTATTTATGCTCTGATTTAACTGTAATAATTGGTCAGGGAGCATCATCCTCATCCTTCAAGGCTGCACTCCTGTCTGCACATGTAGACGCATGAATGTGGATATTCTCCAGAAGATGCGCTAGCACAATGAGACTGGAAAAAAAAAACCACCTTTCATTCGGAAAATTAGTGTTCTCTTAATAAGCACAATGTAAGTTGTCCAGAAGAACCACCAGTTTGTTCATGCTAGACTATATGGTAACAATACTATTTTAAAGCAGTCTTTCCATGCACAAAGTGCACATACATGCTATACATTAGTCGTAACTCACTCCACATTACAAAAATGTGGATAGCTCAAATTCTGAGGTTTTGTTTGCATCATTTACATGCCTTTAGAGCCACTTAACAGTTAAAACCTGGTTCCCGAAAGTTGCTAGAGGTACAGCTATGTGATCTATGAAGTATAAAAAGAAAATATAATGTAAACTTAAACATGAAATTAAATTGATCTCCTTGTTGACGTGAAGCCAACCAAAAAGGTCTATTATTTTTTAGACAACAGTACTTGTGTTTAACTGGAGAATAGAGTCATGGTACTGTACCCTAACCTTTCCTCAGAAAAACCTTATGTAGTAGCATTATTCCTTAAAAAAGTTGTTAAGGCTTACAATCAGCTTTGGAATCACATTGAATAACAGTAGAGTAGCTAAAAGCAAACCAAACTCTTTGCTGGTTTCACCCAACAGGTCTCAGTCTGCTTCCAGAGTCCCAGTATGCCTGTACAGTAGAGCTCTAATAGTTCGCGCATTGGGCAGCTCTGCAGCCCAGCAGTCCTGGGTACAGTTCAGGTGAACACACCTCTCCAGCACAATGCCTTAAATGAAAGGCACATTTATACTAAATATACTCCTTTGGGATGGGACTGGATTACGATAATAATACGTGAAGGTTATGACAGGTAATGACAAGGTAATGACAATACTTGAAACAGATTGAGAGCATTAAAAAAAAAAAAACAAAACAACAAAACAAACAAAAAAAAAATCCCAAACAACCCAGAATAAAGGAAGAAACACTCAGTTTTTCCTTATCAATAGGACATATGGGTTTAGAGCAGTTCACTGCACTAGCTGCATGCCCAGCCACTCAAAGGTGTCCCATTTGGAGGCTTAGACATACGCCTTTAGAAGCATGAAAGCGACATATCCTTTTCATATATGATGAAAGAACCTGGCACTTCTGTCACACTCAGATGTCACCCTGTGCTGGTCTTGGCTGGGATAGAGTGCATTTTCTTCATAGTAGCTGGTATGGGGCTATGTTTTGGATTTGTGCTGGAAACAGTGTTGATAACACAGGGACATTTTGATCACTGAAAACAGTCAAAGCCTTTTCTGCTTCTCACACCACCCTGCCAGTGAGTAGGCCAAGGGTGTACAAGAAGCTGGGAGGCGATGCAGTCAGGACAGCTGACCCCAACTGACTAAAAGGATATTCCACACCATAAGGCACCATGCTCGTCCTATAAAGCCAGGGGTTTGTCTTTCCAAGTAACCGTTCCATGTGATGGAGCCCTGCTTTCCTGGAGATGGCTGAACACCTGCCTGCCAATGGAAAGTGGGGAATGAATTCCATGATTTGCTTCGCTTGTGTGTGCATCTGTTGCTTAAAATAACCTGCCTTTCTCTCAACCCACAAGTTTTCTCACTTTCAACCTTCTGATTCTCTCTCCCATCCACTGCAGGGAAGCTGAGTGAGGATCTGTACTTGCAATGGCAACACCACCCAAGGGCTCTGTGAAAGCTCTGTGGCTGCTTATTGGGTTTGTTTTGCTGGAATAATCTTCTCTTCCAAAGCCCCTCCACTTCAGTTCTGAATCCAAGTTTGTAAAGCAAGACACAGTGAAATGAAGTTCAGGGAAAGGAAAACAGAGACCAAAAATAATTAAGTCAATTTCTTAACAAAGGAGAATGCTGACACCCCCCCCCCTTTTTCTTTTATTTTTTAATGTTCAATTCTAAAAAGAAAATGTTCAAAGTGCTTTTTTTAAATTAGAATCCCATAACAATCCCTTTGAATATATTCAAAACATGTTTATATTAACATACCAGAAATACACTCTGTTATGGAACAAGTTTCAAATACCACAGCCATAGTAGATCATGGAAGAAGTTAAATAGCCTTGGTTCAATTTTGTGGGTGAGTGCTGTCCTCCAAATATTCTCTGAAGAAACTGAGAAACGAGGAGGTTTGTTTTCTTCTGAGCTGGAATTGGCATCACCAACATTTATATACTTAATATTGAGTAAAAACTTAAAAAACTCTTGAACAGATCAAAAATTCAAGAAACTCGTGACAGATTCATTCACCCTTCTCACCCAGTAGCATCATTTTGGCTTAATATTTTTTGTTAACTAGGAGCTAAATACTTTCTATGTATTTCTGCAAATATGTCCTACTTCATAACAGCTTTATGACTGGGGGTAAGGCAGGTATACTGTGCACAATATTGTGCAGGTATATTATGCACATCACCACATGAGGTGGTTGCCCATGCAATCAGCAGATAACCTTCCTGTAAAAGCATGTTTTCCATAAACAGGAAAACAGTTTAAGGACGTTATGAACACTTTACTTTTCTAAAATATGACAGTCCACCTCCACACCCATACAGAAAATATGAAAAGAAATATCAAAATTATGCATTAGTAACAGATTATATTTAAATAGATTATATTAAAAATATATATATAAAATTGTATTTACAAGTATATTGTAAACTAATATGGTTTATGAAATACAATTAGAAGAGCTTTAAGGTTTTATATACTTATTGATTTTCGCAAATTTGACAAAAGGTGCTTACAGATATAAATGCATATACTACATGTCTATGTCTAATCCTGAGAATGGGCTTTAATGCATGGAGATGTGCATCTTATCATTACAGTAAACCAGAAACACTCTGTTGGTGACAACCTACTTCCCTGTCCTTGTGCAATCTGAAAGTTATCTAAAATGGGAAAGGTAGTACTTTTGCCCCAGTATCATGACTGCCATGTTCTTGATTTATATAAACATGTGACATTCTCAAATGCTCTCCCTTCCATAAAGCTATCCATGGCCAGCTGGGTGATGTTAACTAAGAACTAATCATAAACATCTGCTTAGTGTGCATAAATGTTGCTTTTATTCCAGATTTTCCTAAAAGAAAATATACTGTCAAGCTACATATACATATTCTAGTCATCCTTCTTTTTTTTATTTTTATATTTTTTCTTTTTTAACCACACAAATCCATTAATATACTTCGATCTAGAGAGGCACATATTATTTGATCTGACACAAAGACTAACAAGCATGGTATGCTTGAGTTTTGGTTTCCCTTTTCTAGCACTTAAAGAGGTCAAATACTTCATATCAATCTGCCCAGGTTGACAGCACCTTTTTTGTTGCTGCCAGTCCTCTTGTGGTGTTGCAGTCCATGGGAGGAATGGATGACCCACTGCCTGCACCCCACACACACTTCTCAGATCCCCTGAAAGTGCTCAGGTGTTTTGAAGAAAGTATTCAGTAATTTTTGAAACCCAGCTTAGAAGTGAAATCTGATGTAACACGCCACATTAGATACGAATTCCTGATTTACCTTAATGTATTACACTTCCTTATTGCAAACTAGATGAGGTTCAGCACTGGGCTGCTGTAAATCCTGAAGCTTCACAGCATCTACATCTCCAGCTGCATCAGCCCAGTGATGAACACAGACACCATAGAGGCATAATTCCTATGGGGCTTGACTCAATTATCTAACCTGTCATGACTCTAATTTATGGAGAGGGAAGGGTGACTTGTTTCATCTAAATGTGTGTCCTAACTACGTACAATGAACTACCTTCTGGAGACATAGAATCATAGAATAGTTAGGGTTGGAAAGGACCTCAAGATCATCTAGTTCCAACCTCCCTGCCATGGGCAGGGACACCTCACACTAAACCATGCCACCCAAGGCTTCGTCCAACCTGGCCTTGAACACTGCCAGGGATGGAGCACTCACAACCTCCCTGGGCAGCCCATTCCAGTGCCTCACCACCCTCACAGGAAAGGATTTCCTCCTTATATCCAATCTAAACTTCCTCTGTTTAAGTTTTAACCCGTTACCCCTTGTCCTGTCACTACAGTCCCTAATGAAGAGTCCATCTCCAGCATCCCTATAGGCCCCTTTCAGATACTGGAAGGCTGCTATGAGATCTCCATGCAGCCTTCTCTTCTCCACGCTGAACAGCCCCAACTTTCTCAGCCTGTCTTCATGCCACCCTATAGAAAAGGTGCAGTAGTACCGTAAATGTGACATCCCTGTACCGAGTTTGTATAACTGTAGGATTCCCTAATACTCAAAGATGAAGTCCACAGTGCAGTTCAGATATAGCTGCAGTGGTGAATGTGCACAAGGCGGGCTTTTCCAAAATTGATTCAACTATTTCATATCTCCATTATATACAAATATATAAAACTCACATCAACAAGTTTTTATTGCATTTTTAAGCTTTGGTAAACTGAAGATTTTTCTCCGTTACAACCAAAGTGAAATGTGAAAGTGAAATCTAAACCTTCCCACCCCTATTGACCATTCTTGTCATAGGACATGAAAATGTAGCGGAGTGAGAAACTCCAGGAAGATCCTTTCCAAGCAGCTATCACCTCAGCTTTGCTGCAATTCCCCAAAGCAGAGTGTTACGCAGTATCTTGTATATTTGTTTAAAAATAAAAAAAGGAAAAAGAAAAGAAAAGAAAGTCAACTGGTTTTGCTGATGTACAAACCCAAGTTGCATTTGCATTATCATCAAAGAACAGGCTGGAGAGAGACTGAGAGAAACGTGACAGTACATCTGCTAAAATTTCAGCAAGGTAAACTCTAACTTGGCCGTTAATTTAGAGCAGGTGTTGTCTACTAAACCTCTTTCAACACTTCTCATTGCTGAAAGTGAACCTTAAGATCTGTGTTCTGCTGTCAGGGTAAGCTTTTCACAAGAAGTGCCCAGGAAGGGACACAGTCTCTGACAGTGAAGGACTGGAGGGAAAATGCATTTCATGCAGCTGAGCGGTAGGTTGATAGTTTTGGAGCATGATTAGAGGACCCACAGCTGCTTCTCCAGCCTCATGAGGAAGAGACTGGCCATTTTCCACATGTGCCTGTCTTGTCTTTGCAGGCAGAATAGCAGCAGTGTGACTGGGTATCCTTGGCAGCCCACTGCTCTCTCTCTTTCACAGAGTGACACTTCCTAACTGCCTTTCTTTCTCCTTGAGAAAGGGGAGTTTCTGCTTCACCCCTCCAGACAGTGGTTAGCTTAACCACTTGAAAGATGGCTAGGGGCTGGTGATTCACAGATGTTATTCTGACATATAAGGAAAGAACAGTAATTAAGTTACAGAAACATCTAAATTTTTCCTGATGCAGAAGATTGTTTTCATTTAGTAGCAAGTTGCAGTGAATGCAAAATTTTGATGGGGAGAAAGGGTATAAAATACCACTATGGGATCTCAGGGCTAGCCAGTATTCTGGATTCAGTAAAGTCTGTTTCTGCACACTGATGACACACAATAAAAGCTCAAACCAAAGAGCTATCATGGACGTATAACAGGCTTTGCCAGCTTTGGTTTGGGGACTTCTAGAAGAAAGCTTGCTTACAGTACATAAAGGCAACAAATCTACTCCTTTGAAATCCGCCAGTATCAACTTCCTTTAAAAAGTATAAGCCACAATTTTGAAGTGTTCTGTCTGAATGATTTAGAAAACTTACCCAAGAAGCTTGCTAAAATCATTCTGTTGAGAAGAATTTTATACATGAAACAGCAGAATGTTTCTGATGCATCAGGTATTTTCAGAATGACCATGTCTAGTAGAAAATTAAAAACACAAAAACCCAAACCAACAACTTCCAAAGAGGATGTCAAAGGCCAAATACCAATCCCCTGAAAGCACAGCAATTCTCCCACAGATATCAAGAGGACTAGAATTTGGCCCTATATGAAATGTATTTCACACTTCCAACAGCTTGGGAACATTATCTATATTCAGTGAGGCAGCGCTGTGAATACACTTCAGTACCACAGTTTGCATGAAATCATCAGCCAAAATTAACTAACAAGACTGTAAAAGAAAGTGAACATGTGTCCAGCTGCTTACTCTTTCCATTTGAACTTTACTTGGTGCATTCTCTTCAGTCAAATCAATTAATCAAGCACTGTAATTTGAGCTGCAGGAAAATGTATGGGGCGAATTTATACATCGGGTGCCTTCTATCAGAAAGGGCCATTCACGAAATGAGTCTTGCTGAACCCATCTCTGTGTAATTCTTAGAAACCAGGGTGTGCGATGATGATTGAGTAAACATCTGTGACTCAATGTCTAAAGCATGGTTATGACAGCCTCTGGGAGAAGTGTTACTAACTGCACTGCCTCTAGTATTTTCCTGGCCAAAAGATCACATGCAGAGTCAAACACCATGGGAAAAATTAATGATTCTCCATGCTTCTGCAGGTTTTCCTTCACAATCCTAGCCCACGGGGGTTTGTACAAGTAATTGTTACAGTTTTGTTTACCGGCAGTTTTAAAAGCCCACATTAGACAGCCCAAGTCCAGAGCTGCAGAAGAAGAACACGAAGCGCATCCAGGTTTCACGGTGTTTATAGGAGGTGCAGGGGTTTGTCACTGTGCCAATAACATCTCCCTGCTCCTGACACAGGCTCAGCACCACTTTGGGGTAAAGCAAACTGTGTATCCTTCTCTGGAGACTGATTACCAGGTCAGGACAGTCAAATCACTTAATCACTCCTGCCCTTTTGCCCTGGCACATGATCTACTGCCCCGGGTGTTTACGGGATAGCATGAGGCTTGCTGTTCTGGCAACACATGCGCAGGTACATCTGTGCTGCAAACTAGTAAGAGGAAAAAACCTCCCATTTCAAAAGTATCCACAGTAGACACCTTTGTAGTCTCTGCTCAGCTTGTACCACTGAGATGATCTGTTCTATGCTCCTGATCCACGCACAAGCAGAAAGGGAAACATTAATAAATGGTAAGGCTAACACAAGGAAATATAGGTAAGGACACGGAAGGGTTCAGAAAATCAAAGTTTTTAAGTTAATAAAAATGTATCTCAAGATGAATTATTAACAAGAATGCTCATTTACAATCAGTAAATCGGTTTTTAAAAATAATAGCTGTTTTCCTAAATGGCCGTTGTAGGAGGGTGGTGAGGCACTGGAATGGGTTGCCCAGGGAAGCTGTGAATGCTCCGTCCCTGGCAGTGTTCAAGGCCAGGTTGGACAGAGCCTTGGGTGGCATGGTTTAGTGTGAGGTGTCCCTGCCCATGGCAGGGGGGTTGGAACTAGGTGATCTTAAGGTCCTTTCCAACCCTAACTATTCTATGATTCTATGCTACACATGCAGGTCAGCATACCATATATGCTAACACCAAAAAAACCCAACTGTTTGTGGCTTTGCGCAACTCACACATGGCAGTGACAGCCTCTGCAATGCTATCATACAAGCAGCAGTGAATCCCAAGATTGCTTATAGCTATACTGCTGTGTGACTTGTCAAGCACTGTGCTAATAAACAGAAGTAGTGTCAGCACAAGCGTGCATTTTGTGCAGAACAAGGTGCCACGTTCTTGCCAATGCTTTCAGGAAACGCTGCTGTTGCTATTTCACACAGGAGAGCTGAGTCTGCTTCTCTATGCTCGGTGATGAACACCACAACCTAAAACCTGCAACCACAGAAATAACTACCTAAAGTAACTAAGAAGCCAGAAGAATGAAATACATCTATTTTCAGCCATTATAGTTAATCTTGTTAGCTGAAGAAAATCAACTTAGATACTGTATGGAAAAAAGGAGGCTATTTTAGATAGTAGATCAAGCCAACTGTTTCACAACATGCAAGACTGGCAAAACCTGGTTTTCTTCAAATTTGTGCTCTATATCATCTTTACAGATCTAAAGGGGGCTTAGCTTTGTCCCTTTACAGCTTTTCCCTTTCAAAGGACATAGTTGTCAGGTGACACACGTGGCTGAGCAGACATGTAATGAATCATAGAATACCAGGGTGGAAGGGACCTCAAGAATCATCTGGTCCAACCTTTCTAGGCAAAGCATGACCTAGACTAGATATCAAGCACCATGTCCAGCTGAATCTTAAAAGCATCCAGTGCTGGGGAGTCCACTGCTTCCCTGGTGGGATTATTCCAATGGCTGATTGTTCTCACTGTGAAAAGTTTTCCTCTAGCGTCCAACCAGAATCTCCCCAGAAGTATCTTGTACCCACTGTCCCTTGTTTTTTCAATGTGACTACTTGTGAAAAGGAAGTCTCCGTTTTCTTTGTAGTCACCCTTTACATACTGGAACATTGTGATAACGTCTACCCCAGTCTTCTTTTCTGAAATGCTAATTTTGTATTTCATCTCCTTAATTGTTCCTCACAGATTAATAAAGTTTCTGCAAGCATCGTCAGCTTTTTGTCAGTTTGTGTCAAAATAGGCTGCTGGGTGAGAAAGTGTGTGTGTGTGGAGTGGAAGCAAAAGGAAATGGCACAGATAGGTGAGTGCCAGTCTTCCAAAAGAGAAAAAAAGTCTTAAAAAGGAAAAACTAACATAAACATTAAAGAAGCCTTGACACGGGATGCACTGTATTAATATATAGGATGGACATGAACTCAGCCTTCTGCAACTTACATGAAAAAGTAGTGTGACAGTCGTCTTGTGATCCTTCTTGGATATTTGCCTGTGACAAAACCCACCCCATGCAGTTTGGCATGTGTTTACATGCCAGACTTTATACAGGAGAGTGAGACTGAAACAGAACAAGTTTCCCTGGCAGGACAGGCAGGGGAGAAAAGAAATGAAACAACAGAAGTGCAGTGCCCAAGAGCACTCACTCCCCACCCTTTCTTGCAAGCAGAATCTTGCACAGTTTATGAGAAGGTGAGACAACTGCGCTCGTTTCTCAGGCCATCACACATTTGTATTAAGACTGCCCTTATCCTGTATGAAAAAGCATTATCTGAATAACCACATTCAGAGGCTGCATTCAACTCCTTGCAGCACTCAGGTGACGCAAAGCAGCTGCAAGTCTGACTGAGCTGGAGTGTTAAAACGGAGTTTACGGCCAGTCTGCATTACCAAGACTGCTGCTGGAGCTTACCAAAGAATCTTTCCCTGTTTACCTTTTGAATTTATGCCCATTTGTTTCTTGACTTATTCCCGCGGTCCAGTACAAACAGTCCTTCTGCCTTTTCGAGATCAAGCTGTTTAAAAAATGTGAACACCTTCCTTCCCCTGTTTTTCAGACAGCTCGTATTCACTTACCTTGGGAAACAATTCCCTGATTACCAAATCAGTTGGAATCATTATTATTAAACTTAGTCCTTTTATGTAATCTGCCAATAACTCAGAACCAGTTTACAGAGGTGAACTAGTAAACCAAACAAGGCTAATTATATTTTTTTCATTCATTAGTAAGCCTGCAGCAGATTCCAACTCCGGTGTGTAAGACTACTTCTGCTCTGAAAACCCACCAAAAATAGTTGATAAATCATTGATTGAACAGTACTAGTGCAGTTTTCAAATCTGGGAGAGGGCCACTATTTACGCTTGTGTGAGTGACAAGAAATTTTTCAGTCTTAGATTACCGAAGTGAAGACATCTTATATTTTAGTATAAACAATTCTCTCACATATCGGAACATATATTCTGGTCTTTACTAGAGTACTAGGACTCCTTTTATCAGGTATTAAAAAGCTAGCACAACCTATGGGGTTTTATTTGGAAATCTCTTAAGGTATATTTTGGTGGGTTTTTTTTTTTTTAACTTTATTTTTAAGGAAACTATTGCTGTTTCCTGAAGTCATGAGTGAAAAGGACCTGTTTTTCCTAATAAAGTTTCAAGCTGTGTAGGAATCCTGTATCTACCCACTATGCATAACAACAGGAAAGTGAATGGTTAATGAGCTTCATTTCAGCTTTGAATAGCCAATGTTTAAACTGTCTCCAACATCAGTGAGATGATTGCCATGAGGATCATTAGCAGCAGACTATAACAAAAAGCTTTCAGCTTTCCTGTTGAGCCAATTCTTTGTTTTTCAGACTGTCATCAAAAGCCACAGTGAATGCAGAATGAGTAAGTATTACCATTTCCACCAACTGCTTTCTTGCTTTAGTACCCTTTGCTCTTTGCTTTGCTGTGTGCTCAAAGGGGAGAAGAGAGCTTAACTCTTTTGGGAGAAATGAGATCAATAGCATGAAGTCCTCATTTATGTACCATGAAGGTGGCAGCAGGGCAAGCCATCCTAAATTGCTGCTCCAAAACGCATTGGGCTTCCCCTACAAGGAAGCACTTCTGGAGTTGAAAGGTTACTTCGGATTTCCCTTGGGTATTCAGCCTGTGTCACACTTCTGGCACCCTGAAAGCAGCAGGTATATTGCTTTTGACCAGAAGAGCCCAGTTTTGCCACTGACTGTGCCTTACCTATCAAAAGTCACCCTGCAGTGACAAATGACTTTCTAAAAATAGATGAAGGTCTCCACTTCTTGCATCAGGCTGAGGTTAAGAGTACCTTTGTGAAAACTGTCACCAGTGAACGGAGCTGAGTAACCCCCTGAGCCTATAACCTACTGGGAAGGTAAAATGTCTGGGTCCATGTGTGCCTGTTTTGTTTGTTTTGCTGTTGTTGTTGCTGCTGCTGGTTGTTTACTTGGTTTTGTTGTTGGTTTTCTTTACATACTGAAACCAGTTAACAATGCTTTTAGAGGTACACATTAAGGAAAAAGCTAAAATTAAAGAAGATCAAAGAACTAAGGGCAAACTCATACGGTCACTCAACATTATTTTCCACGGGCTATACTCACTTTCTCATCTAACACAAACATTCCCCTCCTGCCCTTTTTTTCCCCATTCAGCTGCAAAGAGGAATAATTGATTGTCCTTTCTTACTTTTGTGAGCAGCTTTTCATACCTTTGCAGCCTCTTGGCTATGTTTTCTTCTTCCCTTAAGTGCTGACACATAACTTAGTCTTTCAGAAAGCCCAAAAGTCAAACTCTTCTATTTAGTACAAAGAGAACACCTTGCCTGTTTGGGAAAATAAATAAATAAATCAACCAACTTGAGACCCAAACAACCTGGTTTTGCTCAAAAATGGTAACCCTTCCCCCCAGCTTAGTACAGATTCAGTAGCTTTTTCTAGCATGTAACAAACCAGATTCCACCTAAATAATAAGGTGCAGACATAGATAACACTTTACATAAAACACTACTGTTCTTAGCAAAATGTTTCAGATAAGTAAGTAGTTAGGAGAGTAACTTAAACAGGTTGTGGGAAAAGCAGCTATACACATCTGACTTCATACCAGCAACTTTTATTTGTTGCTAAGACCCATGTCTACAGCATCTGGGTCAGTGTTCGGTACTAATTTTAAACTGGAATAAAATAAAATTAGCAGTTACATGTACCATGCATGTAGATAAACTGGGAATTATATTTTAATGAACTTATTTCAAATACATATGTCAGCAGAAAGAGCTGCCTCAGGACTGTGATCTTCCTTACTGTTCGTGTCTCTATGAACAACTATGTAACATGAATTTGTACATAAATGGATGTTAAAGATATTTTCTATCCATTGGTTTACATAATTATGCACAAGATTATAGCAAAAGCCTCAGTAAAAAAAAAAACCATAAAATCAGACACTTTTTCTTGAGAGCCTGGGCATGGAAGCCTTGCTGGTAAACCACAGATTGCTAATGCTGTGCTAGAGATATGCTGGAAATATTTGAAGCAGTAGCAGCTATACCTGGTAGCATTCCTTTGCGTGTCTACTAGCCATCTGCAGAAGCCGCTTTGTGTTTTACAGACTTCTTTCTGCTCTGCTTGATTTTGACATGTTGGGGAGATAAGGTGCAGGCCTGCTCTGCCTACCAAAACCAGTTAACTGTTAGCACTTTATGCAGTTAAAAAAGGCTGAAAAATATAAAGGGGGTGTGTGGGGCCTCTCATGGCAGCCTATCCAGTCAAGAAATTTTACCGGTACCATTTCAATTCCTTAAAATCACACACAAACTTATGAAAATGCCTTGCCCAAACAGATAAACTTGACTTTCAAGATATGAAAGCAACTTATTTGATTATTGAAAGACCCCTGGATACATGAGTGATTTCACTTAGGCTTCTTTCTTTAGTATTCCATTTTTGAGTGTTTTGTCATGATCTTCCTTCTCTATTAAGGTTAGATGGTGTTGAAGCCTATTACTCCTCACAGCTTAAAATTCATCAGCACATTCCCTTCCAGTGATACTACTGGAGAGTAGGTCCTTTACCTGCTTGTTTAATCCACATTTATCTTCCCACCTTACTCCTCCTCCCCCCAAAAACAAGTAGTGCAAACTGAAAGAGTCGGTGATATGAATTCGCATATTTTGATAGCATTAGAAGTGCCACATATGTGAAGTAACATCATCTTCCTTCCTAGCATCAATGTGAAGAACTTGGCACATGTTCCTGGGGGACTGTATTGCAAAATCTACTTGTACAGCCTAGAGGGGGAAAATATAACGTGAGGGGAAAAAATAAGGAAAGATTGCACTTGATCTGACATGTGAAGCTCTGCTGAAAGTAGCCAATAATAAGATAACTTCAAAAAAAGGAAGTGGGTAGTATAGACTCAACCTCTGAAAAGTGTAATAAGTTTCCTAGCCCCATTTCTGCTGCAATTACACTGGTGTATATGGGGGATCAACGCCCTGAACATTGTGGAGCTAACTCTAGATTTATACCTTGTGTAATGGAGAGCAGAATGCAACACAACAAGTATGTGAAAAGGAAAGAATATTGCCTTTCTTATACAATGTTATTTCAAAGTTTATGCTGGTGACTCCACAGAAGTCCATTAAAAACCTTAAAAATCATAGTCTTTGCTTTAGGACTGCAATAGTTGACTTCCGTTATATTGCAAATAAAGAGCCTTGAACAGTAAATCTCTTCATAATCAATGGCTTTGGTATATGCCGAAACAAAACCTCCCAACACCTACTTCTGTTCAGCTGTAGTTTTTCCAACATGTACCTTCCTCCACTCGATGTTTTTGGCTGGTGGTAGCATAGCAGCCACGCTATGTGCCTTATCACGCAGCCAGTTGCGTCCTCCAAACCCACCAGCAGTCTCTGTATTACAAATGCTTCACTCATCTCTCACTACAGCCAGCAAATCTGCTGCAGCTTTCAAAATTAAGCAAGAGGGTAGGTACTGGTAGAATCACCATGGTCAAAGATTGAATTCAGGGAGAAACTTCTCAGTCATGAGTGCATAAAGCATCCAATGTTATCAAGAGCATCTTTTCTGGACTACACAATCTGACCTGAGAAGGCATGTACCTGAACAACCTTTGGAATTGGGCTGAGGAAGGATTGAAAAGTTAGCAGATCAGGTTTTTCCCTTGGAATTTCAAGGCAGTAAAGGGTATTTTTCTGAGACCAGAACCACAGAAATACACAAAGAGATTTCAGTGGTGTAAGGTGAACAAGCAGGTAAACGTCAACATTTTCTGTGGACTGCTTTTTTTTTCCCCTTACTGGAATTCCTAGCAATATGTCCAAAGTGTTTTTCCTTGCCACAGATACCTAGTTGAGATGTGGATATTCATATGGGCAGGAATTTCAAATTAGAATGATTCTATCAGACCAATATTTTTGTATAAATGTATAAATACTACTTCAGTGACTTCATTTTCTGATATCATCAGGTGTTTGGCAGTAAACAGGGAATCACAGCAAAGCCAATGATCTCAGTCAAGCATCTGAAAGGGTAAAAGCTGGACATGCAAATAGCTGTCATTGTAAAAGCAAGTTAAAATTATTATTGTATGATTATACATAAGAAGCAGCCACTGCTTCAAAGGACCAAACCCAATCTAAATAAGACCACACAAAGATTGGGGAAAATGTGTTTATATATAACTTGGTCTTATTATATACATCTGCTAAAAAATCTTATTACCTAGCACTAACATTTTCGACAATAAATTTTTCAATATCTCAATTACATTTTAATTGTAGATGCATATTTGCAAGTGTAGATGCACATGCAAGTAGTCAGTCTGCATTTGCTCACACAAGAATTTACTGCCTTCACTTCTATGGATGCCTAGGGCATCTGTATGGTGGTGATTATCTGCAGCTAATTAACATGATCCCAAAGTTTTGAAGGCCCAGAAATGAAGAAGACAATCTTTCCTGTGGTTTGCTTTATCAAGCTTCTTACTTTTAAACTTAATCTTGTGATGCATTAGAAAACATCTTTGATGGGATTTTTGTTAACAACTGCTATTAAAAAGGAAAGAACTATGGAGGACATACCCGCCTATTGCTTTATGATTCCTTTATAACAGGAGCCTTGTTTCATCTCAGCACAATTTTGGTACCGTTTGCAATTACAGGTACATTTCTGTGGGATTCATCTAACAATACCAAGAAAAGTATCGATAAACATCAGTCATGCCATTATTTTGCTCATTTCACCAACCTAACAGTCCTGCCTTTGTTAAGATTATTGATAGCATTTATTTTTACTAAGTCTTTTTCAGATCCTGGCTAGTTTGATGAGCAATTCTGACAATATTGTCACCTACATTACAAAACAAAGGTCTTTAACCTGAACAAACTGGCAAAGCCTAACATTAACAAAACTGCACTATAAGCCCAACTCCTTGCTGCTGAGGGTAGACCTAACCCTCCCTCAGGTTTCCCAGGTTTCAAAGAGATGAGGCATATGGGGAGGCACATGAGTGGGGAGGAAGGAAATGGTACCTTGGCTCCTGCAGTTTCTGGCCCAGGAGATGTGACCCATATTGATTAGTGAAAAAAAATACTGGGTTTTTATTATTATTTATATGCATATATATATATATATTAAGAGATGAAAACCTTCTTTTCAGTTTTACTTTCCTTCACCCAAAAATGTTATGTGTGTGATTTAAACAGCTAGGGAAACTTTCTGGCTATTATTCATAACAAATAGGCCAGTTCAACTGCCAAAGCATTTTTGTTTCCTTGAAAGGGATTTCTGTACAAAAGTGTGGATCAGAGGATGGGGAGGAAAATTAAAACATCAAATATTCTTGAAAATTATACTGCAATAGGGAAACCTATAATTATGGATCACAAATAGCACACATTGAATCATCCTCCACACGATTTACAAGGTGTTTAGGAAATATACCTACAGATAGAAAGGCATATAGGAAAGGTATATAGGAAGTCAAAGCTGCATTTCACATAAATTGTTTTCCATGCTGTGATGTGAATGAGCACTACTGCTTCAGTAGTTCAGTGCTATTCCTATTAGGCATTAAGAACAGATAAAAGGATAAAAAAAATTGTATACTGCACAGTAGTTTTTCCTTGCTTCCTTCTTCGCACTTGACAACAAAATTCTGCTTTTAGATGGATGTTTCTGAGCACCCGAGACCTGGTTTAAATGCTGCCTTGAGAGCCTTACTGCAATATGACCCAATTTTGCTAGCTATGATTTTGCCCATTTTTGTCATCTACTTTCCTGCCTTTAAAAAAACCAAAACAGCAAACCAAAACCAAAAACCCCAACGCAGTGGGATTTTCACAGGTTTGTCTCCACCTGTAATTTCTATGGTACACTTTCCATGTTTATTTCATATAATAATGCCTAAAGTTTTCCACAGTGATGTATACTATGAATAAATTAAAAGCAGCTTCTGTGGTGCAGTAGAAGCCTTGCCTGAAACACAGGCAAACCACCTGAAACATGAAAAAGCTCAAACAGTAATAAAGGTCCATTAAGATCAGCTAATACTACAGCTGAGGTATTGAGCAATACATCAAGTCATAAGAAGAATAAACATAGATTAAACATAGTCTTTAAGCCTAGTGACATCATGCCTCAAATTAACACACAGATAAACAAACACCAGAGCTCAATCACAGGCTGCTTTATCATTGCTTGAACTGTAATAAACAAAATATT
The DNA here is from genome assembly GCF_037157495.1 of Lathamus discolor. NCBI lineage: Eukaryota > Metazoa > Chordata > Aves > Psittaciformes > Psittacidae > Lathamus > Lathamus discolor. The sequence continues at coordinate 109,317,680 of NC_088884.1, forward strand.
CCTTGCATGGAGCAAGGCAGGCAGCAGGGAATCCAGCCATAGGCTTTCAGATGTCTCAAGAAAAAAAGGTTTTGTTTCACACAAGCCAGCATACTAGGGGGTTTCTGCTGTTGTTATGAAATACCCCTTCTCATTTACCTTTTCCAAATATTTAATTATTGAAGAACTCAAGCCACACATGACCACTCAAGAGGCAGAACATAGCCAATAATCACATATAAGCATCACAATGCTTAATTACTAAATAGGAACCTGCATAGTTTTCAATGTTTGATAAAGAATACTGCTGATATTACATAATTGTGTGTATTCAAAGTATTTAGTTCTTATGCACTATTGAATCTGTTGGCCATGTCTGAAGCCAATAAAGAGCAATGTACAGCTGATTCAAGAGAGGGATTGAGCAGTTTTGCCCTCAGTGTCAAAGCAAGGACTCTTACCTAATAGTTTTCCCAATAATATTTTCATGGGAAGAGTTTTTTTCCCTTTATAAAGTCTGCAAGGCACCAATTAACTCACATAACAGGAACATCACTATAGGATAAACTGAAAAAATCTGTATGATACATTCGTAAGTGAGGAGGACAGGCCACTACTGCCCTTCCAGCTGTGCAAATTCATTGTTAAAGTATTAAGGTAGGCCAATGTGAGCTGCTGCATGAGTTAAACTGATCTAACAGATATGAAACTAGCCAAGTGAAAAAGCCTAAAGGTTAAAAAAATTGTAGAAGGCAAGCATTTCCAGTTAACAGCTATTTCTTTTCAGGGCTGTCATCTGAACTCTAGGAACTCACAGAGAGATTTAGGCATAAATGCTGTGCATAATGTTATATATATTTTGTGCAACACCTAGAGGATGTTGCACATCATCCATCAACTTCCATGCTAATTTGAAACATTTACAGTGTCAGCCCAGATGAGCACCAGGGAAAGCACATTTGCAACCATTACAAGTTGGCTCCGAAGAGTCAGTCTTTTACATGAACTCCCTTTAAAGTCCATCTCCATCCAACTTCTCAGCTTTGGTGAGCACTGGGAGTCAGCCGCCATAAGCAACCTGCTTCACCAGGCAGCAGGTAGGGAAATTGATATTTAATTCTATTTTGCTTCTATGTACTTTCAAAGAGGGACATCTCTGCAAGTATCTCTAAGGCTGTGCTACAGTTTTCCTTCTAATCCTACCCTTCGCTTTAATGATAATGAAAAAAGCTTAAACCAGATTACTCATGGATGGAGCCTGCCTTATTTTACTGACTCATGCTGTCTTCTAGCTGACTGCTTATCCTTGGTTTGTACTAATAGATGAAAAACTTTCCTTATCCTTTTGGCAATTAATTCTTAAGAAACCCACAAACCAACAAATGAAGCCCATCAAACTTAGCAGTTTGTTTTTGTAGAAGGAAAGAGGGACCAGTATACAAGTCAGTTTAGATTTGTTTGATACATGTTACACACAAACATGTGACCTTCTGGTTACCTGGTGGTATAGGACTGCTCTTGTCTCACCACATGGAAACAACAATCAAGAGAGTGAATTAGTTTGCTGACTGGGCTGCTGAAAGATGTCTCCTTGAACAAAGAGCCCTGAGCATTTTAAACTTTCTTCTCTGAACTCAGATAACACCTTAAAACAACCTCAGGATTCAAAGAATTAACTAGATGCCACAGATATTAGCCATGTTGCACAGGACACACTGTAGATAAAGATAATAGGAGAAAAAGAAAAAGAGTATAACAGCCTTTTTTAGACACATTTGAGAACTATGCTTCAAACAGATACCCAGGCAGCTTGGAGTCTTCTAGTTCGTAAATGTTAATACAGTATTTATGACAGATAATGAATTAAAGAAAACAACCAAATTTTATCCATTCTCCAACCAGCAGTTGATTCCAGATTCTGAGTCCTGGGTTAGACTTTGAAAAGATATCTGTGTAAGTATGCCAAATAAAACACTTCTGTAGTGATGCACAGATAGAAAAAGGAATAACGAAGCTGTGTGGTTCAGTTGATACGCTGGAGGGAAGGAATGCCATCCAGAGGGACCTTGACACGCTTGTGAGGTGGGCTAATACCAACCTTATGAAGTTCAACCATGCCAAGTGCAAGGCCCTGCACCTGGGTCGGAGCAATCCCAGGCACAGCTACAGGTTGGGCAGAGAAGAGATTCAGAGCGGCCCTGCAGAGAAGGGCATGGGGGTGCTGGTCAATGAGAAGCTTAACATGAGCCGGCTTCAGTGTGCGCTCGCAGCCCAGAAAGCCAACCGTATCCTGGGCTGCATCAAAAGGAGTGTGACCAGCAGGTCGAAGGAGGTGATCCTGCCCCTCTCCTCTGCTCTCGTGAGACCTCACCTGGAGTATTGTGTGCAGTTCTGGTGTCCTCAACATAAAAAGGACATGGAACTGTTGGAACAAGTCCAGAGGAGGGCCACGAGGATGATCAGGGGACTGGAGCACCTCCCGTATGAAGACAGGCTGAGGAATTTGGGGCTGTTCAGCCTGGAGAAGAGAAGGCTGCGTGGGGACCACATAGCAGCCTTCCAGTATCTGAAGGGGGCCTATAGGGATGCTGGGGAGGGACTCTTCATCAGGGACTGTAGTGACAGGACAAGGGGTAACGGGTTAAAACTTAAACAGGTGAAGTTTAGATTAGATATAAGGAAGAAGTTCTTTCCTGTGAGGGTGGTGAGGCACTTGAATGGGCTGCCCAGGTTGTGAGTACTTCATCCCTGGCAGTGTTCAAGGCCAGGTTGGATGAAGACCTTGTGTGGGATGGTTTAGTGTGAGGTGTCCCTGCCCATGGCAGGGGGGTTGGAACTAGATGATCTTGAGGTCCTTTCCAACCCTAACTATTCTATGATTCTATAATTAGAGGCAAAATTTCTTGCTAGAAATGCCAGAAAAATATTTTGGGCAATTTGTCAGCATTTTGACCAGAAACTAGTGAGCATGGCTTTAGATTACGTAACTAACAATAAAAAAAAAAAAAATCAGCATATTCACATCACCTTAATGAACACAAGAAGATCATCTCTGCTTCTCCAGAAAAACACAGAGAACTTCTGGCTTTTAAATAGACAGTCTGAATTTGAATACTGAGAAAACCAAGACAAAACAAAACATCAATAACCTCTGCTAGAAGTCTTGTGAGACACATGACGCTTTCACTCGTATTAGAAAAGTATTTTTCTGGGGTTAGAGAACACTTTTGGCTCCTGCACATGTACACATACCAAGAGACTCTAAAGTACTGCCACTGCTTCCCCAGCTCTGCTGTACACTGTTTCAGCAGTCTCATTTGAGACCATCTTTTAATTGCAGCACTTTCAAATTGACAGAGGTCCATGATAATTTGTAAGTCTGTTTTAAAAGCCAGGTCCCATTTAACATGTTTTTCTATGTCTGACTGTCAAATATCTTTGCTTCTTGCTGTTTCTTAGCCTGGAGTTAGTCATGACATTAACCTATATGCAGTAATTGGTCATCTACAGATGGAGCATCAGATTTTTTGCAGAAGTTCATAATATCCAGCTAAATGTATAAAAAACAATTTAAGACATTCAGGAATGTGCCCGGGCACTGAAACAAGATGCAAATCTGCTGCAATGGTCCTGGTGCACACTTGGTTTGCACAAAGATACTCTTCCTCCTTACAGTCCAGACATGAGTGGAGAGTTAACACACAGACCCCTCTTAGATTCCAGAGGACAATGGTTACCCCATTGCGTTTAAAGCCCTTCAATTAACCTTTTTTCTATGACTCTGTCAAATCAGGGTACGAACATTGTCATAACTTCAGCACTCCACACATCTTATAACACCAAGTTTAATGATTTAATCATAAATAATGATTTACCATGGGTAAGAAACCCCACTCGCAGTAGCAATTTTAGACTTTCTGCTTAGTGATTTTGTAAGTAATACATCCTTATTCTTGCATTATAAGCCATACTACTATTTTTTATTCAGTCTTCCTCACAATCCATTATTGTTCTGGATGTTCTGGGAACATCTTTCCCAATTTGTATCTTTTAAATTGAAAAATGCAAATCAAATAAGTCTCTTCAGAGATTGTTCTGTACCTCTCATCATTTAATCTCATTCTTTCTTTGCTCTTTTCCCTTTGGTCTCATGACATCTTAACTTCCTTTAGTGTCTGGTGGCTTTTTTGGTTGTTCTTGTGTTTCTTCTCCACTCCCCTGTGACTGTGCAAAAAGGCTCCCTCCCACCTTTCAATGGGATCTGTAAACTCACCCAGTTCAGGCATGGAGGCAGGTGATCACAGTCATGCTTCCCTGCCTTGGCAAGATTAGTGTTTGCATTTGCTTTCCACGAAAGGAAACCTAAATGTTGGGACTGGAGACATGTGAGGGCAGCCTCCAGCCCAGATCACAGCTGGTAGCAGCCGCCGTCACTGAGTCCAGGGGAGCACTAGTTCACCGTTTCCTTCCTCTGCAGGAGCAATGCTGACTATTATTACACTGTACCACATTCAAAAGTGATCATTTGTTTCCTTATCCTAACTGTACCAGATTTTTTTACTGCTACAGTCATACTTAAACATCTGCCACCCCCCATGGCCGCATTTGCCACCTTCCCCTCCCCTGCTTATAAGGCCAGCCTGGAACTGGCTAGATAGCCACAGTTCACACCTCAACAAGTTTATGCAAAGTCCCTTTAAACTGTGGGTAAGTGCTGTCTGGTCCTGCTGATTTGTAGTACCCATTTTACAGATTTGATCCAAATCCCTTTTTCTGACACTTTGACTTGAGGTGGTATTACTGATGTGTTCCCCATGACACAAAGCTTTGAGGTCAGAGCATCATGAAGCACCTCCAAAGCAAGTCCTATCCACTGACACATCATCAATCTGACTTTCTTTACTATGGCCTTGCCACAGTCTTAAGTATTCTTTTTACTCTTCAGGTATTCTCCAGACTTACAGATTGTTCTGCAGGTTTGTTTGGTTAGATTTGAAGTAATTTATTATAGAATCATAGAATCGTGGAACAGTTAGGGTTGGAAAGGACCTCAAGATCATCTAGTTCCAACCCCCCTGCCATGGGCAAGGACACCTCACACTAAACCATCCCACCCAAGGCTTCATCCAACCTGGCCTTGAACACTGCCAGGGATGGAGCATTCACGGCTTCCCTGGGCAACCCATTCCAGTGCCTCACCACCCTAACAGGAAAGAATTTCCTCCTTATATCCAATCTAAACATCTAATAAATCTATTGTTTTTATATTGGCCGCTCAAGAAGACCTTTAGTCTTGACTTACTTGCTCACAGGGTAACAATTTCATTTTATATAATTAAAAGTCTTCTGCATTTTTCTTCTTGGTTCTACAGATTAAGGAGTATCTTTTCACCCCTATTAGATTCCTGAGGATGGTGCAATTACTAGTCCTAGTTATCCTGGATCAAAATGCAACATAACTCATTTTCTGATTGATGCCTTATACTGTTGAGCAGAAGCTGCACAACATGAAGGTCTATAGAAACAAAGCGTAAATCACTAATGAAGATATTAATGTGCCTGTGGTTTCTGAATAGGACAAAATACCCTTCTGTATGGACCAAGCCCCTTTAAAAGCATATAGTTGGGGTTTTTGTTTTTGATCAAAAGCAGCCTAATTATTGACCTCCCTGGCTTGACAGAACAAGACAATGCATTTTTCTAAGTTTAACTGTAAAAGCTCAACGATGTGTAAAATGAGCCTTGAGTAAGATTATTAGATGCTATCAGCTTTTCAAAGCGGGTGTGTGACAAGATCTGATAATGCGTTGAGGATCAATGCATCTGTCCTTCTTGCATCTCTGCTCTCCTGGAGAGAAAGCAACTGTCAGACCTAGTGAAGAGATCACAGTTGCTGAGCAACAGTAACAACACGAATATGCTCCTGGCATTGGCTTGGCAACACTGAGAAAAATTATCTGTTGAAGCAATAACCACTGAAATAAGAGAAAAGAAGCCACATCACACAAACTGTGTTAACACTGAAATATTGGTTACACTTTCCATCAGAAAACCTACTATAGACACAATAATCACATGGTAAAGTGTATTCAGAGAACAAATATGACTGGTGTAGAAAACATGAAATAAAAAGTGTTTCAGTGTAAATGAGGAGAGATTAATCTGAATTCTGTGGAAGTTGTCACAGAAATTGCTACATTACATAGAAATAACAACATGACCCAGTAGAATGACACAGGAAAAAATCTTTCATTAAGTATACTGGATGTTTTAAATAGCCCATAAAAAAGGTTATAATTTATATTAGATTATGTAGGGCTTTTTCCTCAAGGATCAATTGCCACTTTGAGTTAAACACACTACACTTAATTTAATCAAGCCACAGGAGCTTGAAACCATCTGGACTAATAGCTAATTCACGTTGTCATCTTAATTTTGGGCAATTGCTTACCATTTTATAATTTGCGAATTGCAGGCTGATGGACAAGAGCCTTCTGGAGCTTTCTTTGGTGTAAACGAACAAATTGAAAGAGCCGGACTCATTGGACAAATCTCCATGTGCAAACCAAACACGTGAAAATTAAATGATGTAATGTAACAAAAGAACAAAATGAAATTATTTCTTCCAGTATCGTTTGCTTGTCTACCCTTACCCACTATATTCAAGAAGTGTAAATTAGAAGTTGAAACGATTTATTTCAAAAATTAAATTGAGCATGCAGCCACTTTTTCATTTCCTTATGTACTTTCACTTCCTGCTTTCTTCCTTTCCCCTTGAAAGAGCTATTTCAACAAGAGCAAGTAAATGTCTATAATTGCAAAAGAAAATGTTAATATAACATTTACACAGTTCAACAGCTTCAAAGCTGTTCCACTGAATGGATAGACCTAAAAAAAAGACTTACACAGGAAGGCAAAACCCCACCAAATTCCTACTTCAGTGGGAAATTTTGCAGCAAAACCTTAAATGCAGAAGCAAAAAAGAAAGGGGAGGGGAAAAAAAAAAATAAATCAAAGTCTCATCTTCCACCTAATTCAAACCATTTAGGAGCTCTGTCCCTAAGCCAAGGATTACCAGTGATACCATCTCCTTCACTATGCTGTGCCTAAAGAAAGCATCCTTCTTATTAAAAAGAGAAAAAAGTTTAAAGCCAAATAATTCAGGCTTGCATAAATCTTTAATAGGAGCTACCCTCCCAGGATTGGCTGCACTTTCTTTTCTCTGCCCAAGGGAAACACAATATGTCTTAGAAAAGAATAATAGTAACTCCATCTTGTGTGTTATATGATATCTTCCAGTAATCCAGAGGATTTTGCCTTTGTCTGTCATAAACAAAAGGCCACCCATACATAATGTGTCCAGGCTTTTTCAGACTCCTCACCTTAGCAGGTGACACTCAGGAGATGGACGGGGAATACTTAGCCTGCCAGTCGCTGCAGGCAATGTTACTCTCATGGCAATTTAGAAATGGAAAAGAGGACCCAAGAAAAGAAAAGCATAGATTTTCCCCTGGTAAGAACAAAGCATTATTTGCACCCTTCGGTTGTCCCGATTTTCCAGTGATCTCTTTAAGAGTTAAGCTATTGGGCCAAAATAATGAGTTTTCATGCTGTTGTTTTGTCCTGAGGTTTTTTGATTGGTTCTTTTTGCTTGTTTGTTTCTACTGCTAAAGAAATTTCCTTCTTAAAAACTGCAGTCTACAAATCATGTGTACAAACTAGAGAATAAAAGAACAATTTAGATGGAAGGTTAAGACATCGAGATTGGCATTTAGCAATTAAGTAGTTACATTCAAAATCAATAGTAACAAATAATAAACCCCTATTCTCCTATAAGCATTGGTGTCCAAAACAAGCAGAAAAGTAAGAGTGTGGGGGTATAGCTTTTGAAAGGATGAGGATGGCAGAAGGAGCAGCCCCCAGCCATGCCACCCAGCACCCCCCGCAGCTGAAGCTTGGCCAGCACCCTGCACACTGCAGGCTTTGCAAACCTGTGGTTTTCTAGACAAAACCCCAAAGTGCTCTTCTGGAAACAGTAGCTTTAAATAGTGCTGGGGCAGACCTGGGCTGATGCCAGAGCTGCAGTGGCAAGCATGAGCACTGGTTTCTGTGACAGGCAGGACCTGCTAGGGAGGGATGCTGTTGGACCAGCCTCCAGGCTGCAGGGACACATGTGGCCAGATCACAGCACAGAGGAGTCCCTGAGAATTTTTTAAAATCAATTTGTGTACATATGCTAAATAGTAATTGGTGTGAAATGAGCCTTCATGGGTCTTTTGTTGACTAGCGTTGAATGACCTGTTAAATTTTCAGTGACAGGCACTGGCTATCAGATAGCAGCTATGGAAATTGAGGCCCATCATCCTCAGCAGCTTACATGGCAAGTGAAAACGGGCATTAATTGGAATAGTCTTTCAGGCTGACGACAAGATAAAGCTTTAGCACAAGCAGTACTTGTGGTCTGTGGCAATAAATCATGTTGCTCTATAGCAGAGAGTAGATGGATTGTCATGTTTGACACAAACATGAAAAGCAATGCTATTTTGTAATCTCCAAAGGCTAAAGCTAAGTTACTAAAAGCCTCTAATATTTCCAGGAGAAAATAAGTATTAGAATTCAGTTTTGTTTAGTTAATAAATACTAACGATGTCACTGAAAATACAGAGCTAACAAATTTGGATTAGACCAAGTGTATTATTTTACATATTGCTCAGACTTGTATTTTTGCATATAATCTCCCTACAGTGCACAGAGATCTTCCTGTGATATTGCATCTATCGTAAACATGCATGCATATCTAGCAAATGTCTCTCAGGTAGCAAATTGGAACATAGAACGTGCAATTATTTAGCATGTCAAAATGCTCTGTGCTGCTGGAAAGATGCTTGTAAAAGCATCACCCCCCTATAGTGAGAGGCAGCAAGACTACAGTCAAATCTATAATGCTGCCTTGCGTCACTTACTATTTTTCCCTGTACTCTGTCCCTGCCCTTGCACTACAGCCTCTCCCAAACATGCTGCTTCTGCCTATACTCAGGCTCCTTCACTTAAAGTATTTGGCACATCCCAGGCTGCAGCTGGCAGAGGAAGCACAGTGAGGCAATGGCATGTGTGCAAATGCAGTTACAGAGCTGACTTTGTTCCATGGCAGTCCTCAAGCTTTAATCTAATCAAATTTCTGCCAGCAGCCTTACTGGGCAAATGTGTTGCTTAGCTAGTACTGTGAAACAGGCACCCAGGGCTGACCTTTGCACCAGCTCTAAGATGAGTCTCCTAGGAGCCAGTTTTGTACTGTTGCATGCAAGGGTTTTATGTTTGAACACTCAGATTTCAGGAGTATAAATAGGGCCATAATAGCTACCTGTCTGTGAAGTTACACATCTAGACATGGGACTTGCAGCCATCAGCAATCCTCCTCTGGGTGGCTGTGATTTATTGCATTAGGTTTATAGTATGTTATGCTCCTAGTGGATTGATGTAGTTCCTGTTTTCTACACTAAAATATTGCACTACTCAGTCTTAGGCTGAGAAGTGTGTGCTTTTGAAAAAGAAAGTATAAATGTAAGTTAACTTTTCATTCACAATGTTTGGAATATCAAGTTTTGCATGGTTGGGGCTAATTCCATCAAAGAATTGAAGTATAATGGTAGGAAGTGTGGCTTCTAACTAACTGGTTAACTCAGGTTTTTGTTTCTCAAGCAGAGCCCATAACTTACTTAAGGCAAGCCCGCAGGCTGCCTAAATACCCCCTAAACTCTAGTCTATGCCATGGACTGCTTCTAATGCTGAGCATAAAGTGTGTGCATTGAACTGTGTTGGTTGTTGCTTGCAGGGAACCAAGTACATTTCTGTATCAAAGGCACAGAGTTAGATCTACTAGATCAATAAAAAACATTTGTATAGGACTTGCCTTCCACTCTTCTAAACCCTTTTTTTTCTCCCCCCAATTGGCATGATACATCACTGTTTTGGTTCAGAGGAACCCACTCATTCTGTACTAAATCTAAGAATGCAAATCCTGACATTAGCTTCAGATGGCTCAAGAAAGTGGACAGTCTCCACAGCATCTCCCTTTGGTGACTACATGGCTCAGGACGTCTCTTCAAGTCAGCTGAGCACTATATCAGATTGCATAATTTCAGCGGACTCCAAAAAGAAGAAACCTTGCCACTTGAAAAAAGAAGCAAAACCAAAAACCAAAACAACCCCAAAAATCAAACAAAGCAATTAACCTGGAGTTTTCTGTACTAGCCTGTTACTAACCCAAGTCTGCCAGAAATCTTCCACTTGCCCAACCCTCTGATCTGCTCTTCTTCACTGCTCAAGTCCCTGCCCCAATAATCCAAGCCAATGTAACCAAAGACTGATGCTGCCTTGTGAGGCAGACCTGCTGCCCTGTTTGCTATGTGCTGTTTGGCAGCTAAGTCTTCACCTAAGACACACACTATTGCTTTTGTTCCCGGATCGATTGACTGAACCTTTTATAAACAGGAGTAGCTAACTCAAGATTGTCTTGCAAAGGTTCATGGCATGAACCCTTGCATACATCCAGAGATATGCCACTCCACATGGACTTTCTTGCAAACAAAAACAGTCACATAAATGCTTACAGAAAATGTTACTGAGGCGAGTTCATCACTTGCTATTTTGCTGCACTATTTATCTTGGTCTTGTATCAACTCCCATTTGTCACAAGAAACCTAGGAGGCACTGCAAGCTTTTCAAGGCCAACATGCACAGTGCTGGTTACATGACAAGCATCCAGCAGACATTATCAGAATAGGAGAATAGAAGAACACATGATTTTTATTGTTTCTAAGCCGTTGTTTTTGAGCCATTGTTGCACAATATCAAGAAAGCAGGTGTATTTTCATCGTATACAAAATAAAACACTAGGGGATCAAACTGAAACATGTTGTTTATAATGCATACTGTTTTCTGTCTTGTTAGGGTTTTTTTTTTTTTGTCCCTCCCCATTAATTCCTAACTTTAATTGTTGGTTTCCTCTGGATTTCAGGTGTCAGTTAAGCCTGGTCACATTCCAAGGTGCAGGCTGCGAATTCCTCCATGAGGTAGCTGGGGTTTTCCTTGCCTAGGTATACTTTACCTAGCAGTCACATTAGAAGTAAAATGAGGATGATAGTGCTCTTCCATCTGAAGCAGCATTACTACCTTCTTGTGAGTACCCCTGTCCTCTCCTGATACTGTGTTTTGAGGTTCAGCTTAAGCTACGCCATAAAGGCAGCTATCTCCTTGGGAAGCTATTTTAATAGGGTCAGTTTTCCTTCTGCTGACTTTGAAAGAAGTTCCAGTGCAAGACTGCAGTACATGACTGTATCCTTTTCCATTTTCATGGAACTGATAGAAATCTTTGTTTTGTTTCATCTCGGTATCTTCACACACCTCTGTGTCTTCCATCACTTGCACATCACACAACCCTATGATTTCCAGGTAAAGAGCATTTGCTACTGCAAGGACCAATTCCTTTATGCAGCTTAGGTGCATCCATATACTTACCATACTACTGTAACCAGCATTTATTATTTTGATATTTTTTTTAACATCTTAAAATTTTCCATTTTGCTAACATGGAACAAAATCCCAAGACAGAATTTGGCTACCCTAGTTAAAACCACATCACCAGAAGAAGCTCTTAATCAGTCAGTTTACTCAGAAAGAGAAACTGCCTAATGCAAGAAGTGGCTACATTTCTTTTACCTATTCACAAAGTCGTACCTCTAAAACTCACTGTAATCCATGACCAGTCAAATCGATTCAACAATAAAATAACACATTCATTTTAAAACCACATAGATGTAACACACCTATTAGGTATTGTTAAACACTTTGGTTTATCACTTGGGAAGAAAGCTCTGTTCAGCATGAATCATTTTAAGTAACTAAGTTCTACTTCCCATTATGCACTTGGCACTTCGCAAAATTTCAGCTCTCAAGCCTGCCCATGAACACTTTTTTCAGTTCTCTTTTAGTGCACAGTATTAGAAGTTCATTTACTCCACCCAGGGTAGGTTCCAGCCCAGAAGAATACTCTCACTGCTATAAAACCTAAGTTTTAAGTTTATATGTTAACACCTTCTTTTACTTGCCAATATTACCATTTCTAACACTCCGCTGGCTTTGATGAAGCTGGGCACAATTACTCTATAAAAACTTGTAAAAGCTCTCCTTAATTACATATTGCTACCCCACACAACATTCACATGCTTATAAAGAAATTTTCTGAGCAACCATTATTATATTCACCCTTTCTGTAACACCACCTGAAGATACCCATCACCAAAGAGCTGCGAATACATTGCTCTGTATTGCCCATACTTTTTCTTCTTGCCTGAGGTTTTGTTGAGCTTGCTGTGCACATAGCTCTGCTGTGCTTGCTGCACACCTGATTTGAAGGTGACCTGCCAGTTTTGCAGCAGCTTGGATTTGCCACTCAGGCTTGCAATGCCCAGCAACAATTATTTCCCTGATGACTCAGCTGTAATTATGTGAACTATCCAGTCTGGTAGAATCTATTTTTTTGGTGGAGAGTAATCCTGCATCTTCCAACAGAAAGAACAGACTACTTGTGTGGTTAGGATCCTGTGGCACTTTTAATCAGGCCATCAAACTTTTGATACCTTAGGGAATGAAAGTATTTTCATCCCAGGTGAAACCAAAATACTGTGGTCTTGTACCAGTTTAGGTTTTTTGTTTTAAAATCAGGTACAGAATTAGTCACATTCCTCCAACCATTTCTTCTTCCTACCTCTTCCACTTAACCATAAATTTAAGTGCTTTGTAAGTAGAACTTGTACTACTTCGAATGCCTTTTACCTCCCTCTCCCTCACAAGATGCAAACACACAGACAGGGGGATGCTCAGCAACTGCGTTAACACCAGCAGAAAACCTCATGGTTTGGGTCCAGGGGAGGTATTTACTTGTTGGTTTCTCACACTGTTTTAGTGGACTTTTCCTCCCTTTTTATTCTTTTGTAATTGGCCTCTTAAGAGCATACAGACGCCCATTTTGTTCAACACCCTTTTATAAAACACTGCAGGATTTTGCATAGGCTGTCATGAAACAAGTTAACTTGTTTCAAAGCTTTTCAAAAGTAGTCCACAAAAACCTTCAGCTGCTGTTTTGAAAGTGGTGCAAAACCAGGAGCGGTGTATAAAGAACAAGCAGTGTTTGCTTGCCTTGGATGAAGAAGCTAATGCTGCAGTGTTTTCCCTTGTAAAGTATTTTTCAGCATACTTTTTTTTTTCCTATCTATGAATTTTCCATAAGTCATTGCCATGATTCATTAAACACCTATTAGTTATTTATAACGATATATTCACAGATTAACACAAACAGTTTTGGGCCATGAAATATTCAAAACACTTAATGAATTGTATGGCACAAGGAGTAAGAGTACAATTGTTTGTTCCATAATTGAAATTTAAACAGGGAAATTACAAGTCTGAAAGCAAGTAACACCCAAATTTTTATTTTGAGAATCATTTCAACAGATACTTTCACACCTCAGACAGACTCAAACAATCCATACGAGCAGAAACCAGTGCCTACATTGAAACTGGATATTTTTTAGATGCCCGTAACACTTTGTTGTGCTGCATGGCTCCAAGGCTTTCCAACATTTAACAAGACCTCTATAAAATTGTTCTCCTGTACCATGAGCACCCAGGAGAACATTCAACATGGGCTGCCATAAGAGCTAGTGTGCACAGCTAGAAGCAGAATTACAGAGCAGCCCAAGCCTCAGAAGGGACCTCTGATAGCAAAAAGCACATACTGAAGGAGATGACACCAATTCCATAGCTCACCTAGGGCAGAACCAGCATAAGAGCTGGATAGGAACACTTTGCCAGAAGAAACTCACCCCACAGTAACAGCAGCATTTGGGGCAGGCTACAGGGAAGCACTACTTGGAAGGGTAGCACTTACTAAAGCAAAAGCCAAGGAGAAACATTGTGGGTGAGCCAGAAGCCACCCTCCCTTCTGATGGACAGCCCAGACCAAGTTTAAGGAGAACAGGATAAAGCTCTTAATGCAGCCTCTACCAGCAAGACCCCCAAACCACTCACCAACAGCTGCAGCCCTCCTGGCTGGGTCAGGCACACCTCCAGAGACCTCACACCACCCAAGGCCTGATGTGGTCACCCAGGGCTCAATTCCTTTTCACATTGCTGTCCCCTTTATAGAAGGCTTCTTGTGAGCATCTTCATATCTTAAATTCCCCCACTACTGCGTTTGCCAAAGAAGCACCATCCCCAACCACCCCCAGGTAGCAGAAATCACTTCTAAAACACATCTACCACTCCTTCTCCCACAGGGCAGCTGCCCTAAATACAACAAGCAGGTGCTACCAGGGAGACTAATCATGCACACCAGCCCCACTTTACTTGTTCCTTCAAAGGCTTAAGGTGTTAATAAGCCTTATGCTTTTAATGAATTGCAATCTGTATGAGCTTTTGCTGTTTTGGGTTAGCCTGATGCTACTCAGCCTGAAGCAAAGGGAAAACACAAGAATGCTGCAGCAGCATTTGGAGGATGATAACTAGCCAGAAAGAATTCTCTTCGCTTAAAGCAGAAGAATGCTGCTCCAGCTTTTTTTCCCTGCTTTCATATTGTTCATACATCTTTGTGCCAAGCCAGTGCTGTTGTTCTTGATGTGGTCAGCTCAGGGGCATGCCAGCGCAATGGCCATGCTCCCATGCAGAATAACCAAGGGAAAAAGCCCATTTTCAGAATGTGCTTCCTCTTCATACATTTTAGATGCTCATAACACTTTGCTGTGCTCCTTCACTTTCAGCTTGATGCAAGATCTCTGCTGGAAAATAATCCTAACCTCAACACCAAGACAAGGTAAAAGTGTGTTTCTAAATGCATCTCCAAGATTCAGGCTGGTGTGGTCATCTGCATAGCCAATACGTGCTTCTCCAAATGATACTTTTCGTATCTTACCTTCAGGGTTACTCCCGGAGTCATAGAATCATAGAATAGTTAGGGTTGGAAAGAACCTTGAGATTATCAAGGACAGACATATGGTAAAACTGGAACACTGTTGCAGCCTAGCCTTGCCTAACAAGGTAATGTGTGGCTAGACAAGAATTAGCATCAATTGAGCTACATGGCTTTATATTGCCAAAGGTAGCAGTAACGCTGTGACTTCAACAGTATCAGATGAGACTCTGGTCATACCAGCTGTATGCAGATATGTCTGCAATGACTTCAGGTGGAATTACTCCAGCCAACGTATTGTCATGGAGGAGATGGGAATCGATACCACTAATGCCACTCTTTTACAACGTCATATTTATTGAGGTTGACAATAAATAGGAAATTCTTCCTGATTGACTTAAGGAACTATTTTTCCTGGCACTGGTCAGCTCTAGCTGTAGGAAAACCACTGTTCTCTCTTTTGTCTCTTTTTTGGTACATGGTCAAACTTTACTACACTCGCCCTTAGAGGATTTCCATGGAGATCATCGTAGTCCTCACGGCAGGCAAGGGAACCTTATCCCCCTCCAAAACTCTTCAGCAGCTTTTGTCAGGAGCAGCTAAGGATCATCCATCTGTCATTAAAGTGTTAATTTGATTCATTAACATAGAAAATATTCACCATTTCCCACTTTGGAGGAGATGGGCTGTGCTATCCTTTTAATAGAACTCTGCTGGAAATCAAACACAATTTTTATTCAGGGGAATGATTACTGTGTCTTGTTTAATTCTTGCCTAACAAATGTCAGCACTAATGTATTACAGATTATTCAGTCAATTTGATGGTTCCAGGTGAAAGAAAAGAACACAAATCTCTTCTTTTAGTGTAAAAAGGGTCAGCTGGATGACTTCCACTGCAGGCTCCGAGATGAGGCTTGACATGAATCAATCAAGCAGGCTCAATTTTACAGTTATAGTGCCTAATGCCTAAACATGAGCGTATGGGTGGAAATTAGCACCCGATTATGAGCATACATGATCTTCCCTTGGAAGACAATAATATTGGCATTAAGCTTCTCAAGAGGGAAGATGCTGCTGGTTTTTAATATGTCTTAAATTATGTCAGGAAAAACACTGGAACATCACACAAAAGCCACAGTCAGTGTATATTGCTATCTCATAGAGCTGGAGATCTTTACAACAATATTGACACAGGAGCAGGCAAGCAAATGTCAGCCAATATAACATATGAAATACTTAACGTAACCAATTTTCAGCTGTCAATCAGCAGGGAATAATGACTGATGCAAGGAATCAATACACCACAATTGAATTCCAGCTCACAAACTTGTTTCGTTCTACGCTATAAAAGACTGTCAAATGTCACACCCCAAGAGATGCAACAGGATTCCAAAGATTTATTTATTTCAAGCTCTGAAGTCTATTAGCAATAGTGCTTCTTGTGCTATTGGAAAAAGAACTTTGATGACATTAAATTTTCAGAAATGACAAGTCATTGCATTGGGAGCCAATTAATTATACCGCTTTATATAATATTTCAGCAATCCTCCACTATTTTACTAATAAGTAATTACACATTATTATGTTTAAACAAATTACTGTGACTTTAAAGCTGCAAATATTTGTATTATATAGTGTATTAATTGAATATTTTAAAACAAGTTGTTTTGTGCTTCAGATAAAAAAGAATATGAAAAGAAAATTCGCTCTATTCTTGGCTCTATTTCATTCAGAGAGCTTAAATGTTTAAAGTGTTTCTCTCTCATCTGAATGAAAAAGATTTATCATAGAAGTGTAAAAAGCTGTGCATTACCCTGTATATTATCGAGCACTGGTTTTTTTCTTTTTTATTTAATAAATGCAATGGGAATTCTTTTCATTTTCATAGTACTGTAGTCTGATGAAAGGCAGTGGAGATATCAAATGGAAAGAGTGAGAAGATGCAAAGCTGAGGTCTGCAAGAGTCATAGTATTGAAAGTTTATATGTTGTCTATATAAAAACATGTGGAATACACCTAGCATTTAAAAAGAAAAATTAAATCCATAAGAGGCTGATTGTAAAGTATCTGAAACATAAAAATATATATGTTCCATAACATAATCTGGTTTTGGTGATAGATGCTTCATTTGATAATTCACTGCTTCATTTCTAACTTCTCCTTACTGTACTTTTCCATTTGTTCCTTCCTGCAATCCTGTGCTAGCCCTTTCCTCTCTGCTTAGCTCCATTGAAGCTGGTGAGGCTCTGTGCAAGACTGGGTACCCGTCTGAATTTAGACAGTGGAATCTGACCCACAGTAATTATAAGCTATTGAAATTAGCATATTTTCTTTACCTGAGGCTGAGAATTAATTAAAATCTGATTGTACAGTGTATACAGAAGTTAAACACTACTGTATTTTCTTTCCAATACATGGATATATAATAATTCATTTAAGACAGAGGAGCTCATGCTGTTGAATGTGCTTATTAAAAACAGCAAAGAAGGTCAGGGGCAGTGCTTGCTGTATCCTTCATTTGCTCTTCACCGAAAATGATATAACTGAACGGCAAAAGTTGAGATTGAAAAGCCGCTAGCGTGTTGTCTAATTTCAACCACAGAAGCTGCTGTGCACTCCATGACTTTATGAGGGTATAAGATTACAGGTCACAAGAGCTTCTTTATTTCCCACCTGTAGCTTCTAACAACATTTTATTAAGGATTTTCCCATCTTCTCTCTCTGACCTACAGGGGACAAAATTCTAACAGCTGTTACAGGACCCGTACTGAAGCAGCATTAACACAGATTAGCAGTTCTGGAAAGTAGTATCATTTTATCAAGACTATATTTATGACTGTTAACTAATATTTTTACAGTGCTTGTAAGATAAACAGAGCATATCATTATGTAAACAGGAAAAAAAGCATTTAATACAGTTAAACACTTAATGTATCTTGCTTGTTTTGTCTAAAATCACACTAAGCTGCTGCTTGAAGGTTTAGTATTCATTTACAAAACAAACAGTTGGGTAGCGCATGTGCTCATACATATATTGCTGTTGTCTGTATTGCATATGGAGGTTATTGATTTCTTATTAATCAAGTAGAGTCTATGTGCATTAATACACCCAAGTAGGGGTAGAAATGCTGCCAAGTGTTAAGTTACATTAATACATGGCCAGTGTTCAGCCTTTCCTTCACTACTTCAGTGCAGTTTTGTTTCCGTAAGTACTGCGAATTTAGGACTTGCTAGTTTATTGCACAAACAATAATCTTTGTTATTGAGATTGCTTGTTTGCAAGATTTTTTTGTTCACACAGATGCAACAGAGAGGGGAAGAGAGGGGAAGAAAGAGGAAGAAGAAGGAGAAGGGGAGAGGAGGGCAAGGAAGGAAGGACGAAAAAGAATAGCTGTACTACGATGTTATACATTTCTAACAGGATACTCCACAAATTATCAAACAGAAGCCTATTTTTCTATCTCCCTATCCCAGAAAGCACAAAGTAGATGTCAAGTATATCTACAATGAAGCTTTCCAGCAACTTCTCTTGGTGCATTTGTGATGGAAAACCCAAAGAGCTTTCTAAAAGTTTATATTAGTCATGTTGAAGGCTGGCTTAGATTCTTTTTTTGAGATCATCCTTCTAAACGCAGGTGCTAGGCTAATCATGTTGTATTATTATGCAACATTCAGCTGGCCTCTTTTACCCTCCCCAGAGATCCATTTTAGCTCTTATGAAAATAGAATGTTGTTAGTTATCACATTATTGAGACTGATAAAGGGTTAGGAGGGAAAATACATGTGTACAAACAGGGTTGCAAGGCTGCTGCACAGTATGGTGAGAGTCTTTAGGATGCCAAAGTAATCACAGCTGAATTCAGATTTTCAGGTCTTATTTGGGTACATGAATAAGACAGTGAAGTTTCAAAAAAATTTGACACCTATTGTGATGAGACATTTTGAAAATCCACCTATAAATAAATGTCATATGATAGGAGTTGACCAGTACATCTGAAAATCTGGCCCTGTGTGTAATTATGCTGAGATTTTCAATAGTCTGAAGGATATGGACAGGTATGACCAACAATAAAATCACAATAAAGTGAAACAGTTACACACTACTTAAAAGTGTGTGATAAGAACTGATTTCTCCTTAGACAACAGTTCAGCTCATTGCTCTCCAAACTGTCCCAGAGCAGAGGTGCCAAACTTTTTCTCAACAACAACATCTGGATGCTGGCAGGCACTGCAGCCAATTGTGCTTGCTTCTTTGAAGGGACTTCCCCACATCTGTCAGTCATTAGACTACTACTGATAGACTGTCTGGGCTGGATGCACCTTTTACTTAGTCATCCCATCACCTGTATTTTTGATCTCTAATCCCCTTGTAAGCAAATTCAAGACCAAATTCTTGATTACAGCACTTTGACAGAAGCAAAAATGGCTGTATTTTGTTGCCCTAATACTCATCTTGGCTTTCCTCCAGAACTCACATAATTTTTTTTTTTTGATCCTTTTTTCTGTTTAAATAAAGGCTACCAACCTCTGCTGTGGAGTTGAAATAGGATTCCTTTGACATGACTGCTGGGGACCTTTTCTGCATTTTCCTCTAGATCTTTCTGGGAGTACCATAGAAATTACTACAGCTTTTTTCTGTCTGTCCGTGACAAGGGTCAGTGGGCATCAGCAGAAAACAGCACAGTTTTCTTTCCTATGGCAGGAGGTGGGAAGACAATAGCTCAGGCATCATCAAGGAGGAGGAGGGAGTGTCTCATCCTGTTTTAAGCAGAACTGACAAATGGTAAGCCAGCCATGGTTTGTTCCCAAATCCTGTTTTATGAAACCCTAACTCAGGACCATGACTGCTGTAAGAAGCTCACACTGGCTCAGGTCAAGCTCCCAAAGTCTGAGGCATATATTGGAGCCTCTGACCCACCAAGCACCAGTATGGGTCTCCTAGACTGCCTGAGGCTTGTTTTCAGCATTTGCTTTCTGGGATTTTGTTGTTGCTGCTGCTACTGTAATAATTGAGTGGGATGCAAAGTATTCCTTTGCTGCTAAAGATGGTCCCGTTCCTGTACATGCGATTTATGGGTACTACAGAAATACACAGTAACATATTATGGTCTTGAAAATTCAGATCTAATGTACCTTCTGATATTTTTGACCAGATGAAATTATACCCAATCTACCAGAAATCCTTGTCATAAGACACCTTCTTGCTCTGAAGTCATTAAACCACTTCAAATATGTTTAAGTAGAAGTGTCTCTTGTGAAAAATACACAAACTGCTCATGCTGCTATATAATCATCTTCTGTAACATCTGATTTTATGTTAAGAAGCTCTTTTGACTAATCAAAGTAACATAATACAAGCCAAAGGGTCTGTCCATAATTTTAGGCCATAATAAACTTAATTGATTTTTGTGGGCTAAGTCAAACTCTTATTGCTGTTTATTTCATAAGTCAATAAGTTATGCTGGCTGTATGTGCAGGGCAGAAAGGATAGGAGAAATGCAAGAAATAAGAATAGACTTCAGCTTCTTAACCACATTTAGTTAAAAAGAAATTTGGTTTATATATTGGTTTATATATCTATAGTAAAAAAATTATACATCTAAGGCTAGATTAAGACTGATGTACAATATCCTCATACTAAAAAATGCCTGACACAATAACAGCAACAAGGGATGTGAGGTCACCATACTAGAACAGATACTTATTTTTGTAAACTAGCAATTAGTTCTGTGGATTTGGGTCAAAGCTTGAAGATTACCTTGGGCCTAATTTAATGTCTTTTGCACAGATACCTCCCAGTGAAGTCACTCTGCAAACAGCATAGATTAAACCCGTGTGCTACCCTGTAACTAGTCAGCAATTCTCTGTATTTTTTTCAGTGTAGATACATTTTTTAAAGTGCGTGCTTGAAAAAACAGGGATTCACAGGATGATGTGTGCAAATGAACCTTTTTTATCTAACAAATGCTGAAGAACTTGCTTCTGTGGTTTTCACTTTCTTCTTTTTGCTTTGGTGTCAGAGGTTTCTGTAACATTACCCTTTAGGTGAAGAAAACTAGCAGTTAAATTTCACTGCAAAAAGGTGCATTTTTATAGCTTTGAGTAATAAAAGGCACATGGTAGTAGTTCTGGAGGGACTATCAAAGATTGCACCATCAATGACAAATAAAGATCACTCAGTGGCAAAATATAATCATATTAAAAAATCAATTAGTGCAGCCAGTCCTTTCACCAGAGCTTCAGACATTATAGTCATAAACAATTTGCAAGCCCAGTCATTCATTTTCAGCATTCAGAAGATAATCCCAGTGGTCTTTCTGTTCTATGTTTTGCTTTAGTCCTTTTGCTATAAGGTTTTACGTCCTTAAAAGATCACCAGCTTGTTAAGAGACCAGCTATTTTACAATGTGCAATACCCAGTAAAACCATCTTAATCTACAGCACTGTGTGGAAACCATTTCACTCTTCTGGATGACTGTAGATCCTAATGTAGGCGGACAGCAAATAGTCATTTCTTCTAAGGAACTGAATTAACCAGGGGGAAATCTCTGAGCTATAATTCCTTTTGTGGAATGTCTTTTTTCACTGTGTGAAAATACACATGGTACTTCCAAACATGCTTAGCCTTATAACAATAGAAAACTATTTAACTCCTATAGAGCAAGAGTTATCCAAATAATTATACAATATATTATACCGTGTGCAAACCCAACATATTGCACGTAGGTATGTTTGCACCCATGACAAAAAGATAACATAACAATGGCTTTTTCCTACCTTGGTATTTTTTATAATGCTCATTTCCTTCACTTCACCAGGCATAATAAGTTTTGTTTTGAAGTGTATTTTGAAGGAGAAGAGAGATACTGTGCTCTCTTCAGAGTAAATAATTTCCCATGACCAAAAGATAACAATGGCATTCTCCTACCTTGGTGTAACAACTTTCAGACTTATGTTGTAAGTTAACTCCTGACTTCATTCTTGATTTTAAGCTACCTATGCAAAATCGCTTGAAGAGTTCAAGTGAGATATGAACATTTTCCAATGGTGTTAGAAGGCACATATGCTCTCTCCACTTAACTTGTCTTAGCATGTATACCAATAACACTTTTTTGTAATACTGGTGGGTACAATAATATATCCTGATTTATCCCATGCGATCCCATCATTATAGCTGGGGAAAGAACAACGACTGAGCATCTACTCAATGCTGGGAGACAGGCTCTCTGGACTAAATGAACTAAAACCAGAGAACGTTTTCCTTGCCAGACCTGCTTATTCCCAACTACCCCTCCCAGCCTCTTCCAGCCAGCCCGAGCCAGTGGAGACTACTTGTCTTTCATTGCTCTGTTTAGTGACTGAGAAAACAGAGCCAAGACAAAGGCAGTAGTGGCTTATTGTTGGCTTATTCCACCTTATGGTGGGAATAATTCATCTGCTGGCTGAGCAGAAGGTTTCTGCAAACTGTAAAGCTCCATGTACATGAAACCTGACCTGTGGGCATAAACCATTTAAGTTCCTCAAGTCATCCTCCAGCTCTAAAGAGTAAGTAAATAAGGCATTTGCTGTTCTCTCCAGCAGCATAATATTTTATAACAGCACATGCCCTCTTTGAGGCAGCCAAAACCACATGCACATACTCCATTTTACGGACTCAATAAACAGCAAAGCAGATTCCTTTAAACAGTACTAAGAGCTAAAGATCACTTTCCATTTTATCAGTGTCAGATACAGAACTTACCTAAGCAGACAATCTCTAATTCTACTGAGATTCAGGACTTAACTGGCACACAAAAGGAGTATGTTTGCACACTGCTAGGTTTCAGATGTGATACTACATCCAGGACACTGTCAGGATCACAGCAGCAAGACTTTTCAGAGTAGAACAGACACCTCTCTTGTCTGTGAAAGAAAACCTAAGAAAAAATAATAATATAATAAATAATATTGAATCCCGAGTTTGTTCCGCTAGGAATAATTACTACTGCCCATCCTCCCTAAGTCTAGTCTTATTATTGACAGTGGGAAAAAACACATGAGAATGATGAACCTTCATTTTTGTTTTGTTTTGTTAGCAAGCAGAGGGAAAGCCCCTGAAGCTTAAGAAATTACCCTGTATGTGGTTCAGATGAAGAAGAGGGTGTTTTAAAGGTCTGATTAAACCCGCACCCTGAAAAACTGGTTCTGTTGATCCCATTGTTGAGATTGCACATCCGGTGAAAAAGCACGGACTTGCTGCTCTCCAGCTATCATCATTCTCTTCTTCCCTTCCCATACTAGCTTCACTCTTCACTTGCAGAGATACGCCTTTAGCTGAAAGAGAGCATCAGAGAAGGTTGTCCAATTCTTGTACTCATAAAAGCTTCTACTTTTCAGTTTGGCTCTCATCTATCAAATGGCTCTGGCACTGAGTCATGGACCTCCAGGCTGTGTAATGAAGCTGTGTAATGAGGGTTTTAAATTAGACATATAATTCCAGTTTTTGCCCTTTTTAAAATAAATACACAAAACTGGGGAGGAAAAAAAAGTAGTTTTTCATCTTCTCTACTTGCTTTCATAAACGTAGAGGACGTGCAACCTGGCACTTTCACGTAAGCGTTAAAGTCATTCCCTAAAGTTTTCAGATGTGACTCATATGTGTATTCTGTTCATTTTACATTTTCTTGTTGCTTTGATTGCTTTTGAATATCTTTATACTAAATAGAAACTGCTCTTTAATACCTTTTAAAACAGTTTGCATCTACTAAAAAATATCTCAATTTTTACATCATCCCATAATATGTTAGTCATGCAAAGATAATAAGATATCTACATTTTTCTGATAATTGGCATTGATCAGGTATTTATTTATCCAGTTTAAGAACAGAATGGGTTTTCATTCCTTAATGTTAAAATTATTCACCTCAAAGCTATGAAAAATACTTTTCTTGGATCAGATATTGTATTTGCGTTCAGATTATTATTTAGAGTCTAAGCCTCAAAACCATGTCAGATTTCTCTCATCTAATAAAGGTCTCTGACATTTTTATTCCTATACCACGCATTGACTCATAACCACAAAGCAAACTTCCCCCCCCCCCCCCTTTTTGGCTCAAGTTTTTCTGGACAATTTTGCCTACCCTTTTTTATTGCATTTCCATGGAATGCTTGACATTCTATAGTAGGGTTTCTGTGCTAATCTTTTCCTAAAAGCTGCCTACTTGGCTCTTTAAAAACAGATATTGACCTGATACGTACTCTGGCACATTAGCTCTCTGATAACCTGCTTCCAGGTTATCACAACCCCTGCAGCAGAAACTGTGTATTGCTTCTCCCAGTCACTCACATATTGTATTAATATGTAAGAACACCTACTTTCATTTACACCCCATTAAAAGCCAAGGAGCCTTTATAACAGTAGCAAAGCTTTCTGCAAATCATTGCTTAAGGTTTTTTTCAGGCGTAAAAGAAATGTGGCTCACCAGCAATTCATGTTCTTTGAGCACCTCACTGCTGTGTCACTGTGGGGCAGTGCCTGCTGGTGCCTAGCAGCAAAAGCATTCCTGGGAGGCAGGGAGGACCACTGGAAGCCACATGGTTATTATTAGGGGGAAGAAAAAATACCAGGACTCAGTTTGGCAAAGCTTCTTGAAAGGCATGATGATTTGATTTTAAAGCACTTTATTGAGACTTAAACTTTTATAGCATTCAGAGTTGCATCGGTATTTTATAGGTACGATAATGTTTTTATATGTGCAAACATTTATACTGAGAGACAGAAAAGAACAGGATAAGTGTAGTAACATAAGACAGAACAGACAGTAGCCTGGCCTTACATCTATGAGTTCTGCAGTTTATTCAGGTGAAAGGAAATCAAGCTTTTCTAGATCAGTTCTTGCTATTGTTGCTATTTAAAAAAAAAATAAAACAAGCCCAGAAAGGACCAGTACACAGAAGTTCAGGTTCAAGGCATGATAGATAAGGAAAATTAATCTTCATACTCTTTATAGTCTATGTATCAAACATTCACCTTAGCTATCCAGTGCAAAACCATGACAATTTGCACTAATCAAAACCAAAGAGGGCTCATAACAAAGAGTACACAAAAATACCTAAAGGGAAAGTCTTCTGTCTTCTTCAGAATAATTAGTGTCTTTCTCCTAAATATATGTTTGCAGCTGTCTAGGATTAAAACAAAATAAATGGGTAACAAGGAGCAAAAGCACAGTATGTTTTCTGTGGAAAAGGATGAGTAATATAGTGTAAAATTAATGGCAGTCACTGTTATCTGAAACAGTCACTTTACAGCTCTTTTTTATTCATCGCTGTTTAAATGATATGGCTTTCACGTACACCAGGAATATTCCTTTCCCACTGTTTCCGGACATAGTTATCTCAATAAGACATTTCTGGTTTAACCCATTTTCCTTCTCCAGCTGTTTCCCCAAGGCTAAGGAGATAATATCATCAGCCAATATGACAGGATGGGTTTTTAATTTGCACAGAGGTACAGGTAGGTAACAGGCAGTCTCTGGTAGGGCTGTACGTCCAATCTTGTCAGAAGAGAAAGTGTGAAAACACTTGTATTTAAACAGGGAAATGCAAACCAGTGCATCAGCACAAGACACACAAAATTTCAGGGGCTTACAGAGCAGCAGAAAACAGCAAACCTGACCCCTGGGCTGTACTCAATGGAGAGAGGTGTGGGACCAACCCTGTCTTCCCCAGACACGGGCATGTGTTCAGGCAGATGTACTAGTGAACTGTGCTTGTATGTAAATGCACTTACACATTTACATAGCACCCTGTCTGAATTTTGGATATTCTGATTCAAGAATTGTGGCATGTGAAGAATTGTCTGGCTGAACGTATATATCACTTATGCCATAGAGGAAGTATCTGTGGATGGAGTTTTAAATTCAGTTTAAAACCTATAATTTTGCTGTGCCAAAACAATGTGTTTGAATAACAAATCACATTCAGATTGTATTAGGAGGCATATATTTCAATATATATATATTTATTAAGTATTAAAGTGTTTTGTATATCTTTTAATTTTAAGTCTCAAATTTGGAAGCTTTCTACCTTTAATAAAAAGTGCTTTTTCTCAATCTTTTCTGTAACGGCTTTCATTGGTGTATTCCCAATAAAAAAGCAAATGCTTCAGTAATAACTTCCTTATAATTTCTGATTATAAGTTTAAATTAATACTTTAAACCCTTATGTTCTATGTTTATGTCTTTCCCAAGCAACAAAACTTGAGTTATAATTGAAGATTAAATACAAAGAAATTATTAACTGATCAGAGAAAATGAGATAAAATCCACTAGATAATTTGAAAATATTTTTTATAATGCTCATTCCCTTCACCAGGTATAATAATTTTTGTTTTGAAGTGTATTTTGAAGGAGAAGAGAGATACTGTGCTCTCTTCAGAGAAAAAAAATTCCACTGTAGCTGCAAATTGTTAAATAAAACTGTTTTAATTTTACTTTGTCCGGAACATGCTTTTACAGGAATATACTACAAGTCATTATGCAAATAAAAACTCAGTATCTGACATCTCATTTAGTGCATAGAAGCACAGAGGACAGGAAGGACCAAGAAGAAGGTAACTCAAGACACTCCTTGGGCAAGTTATGGAGGAACCTACTTTGTTTTCTTATTTGAGTTGTAGACAAATACTCATTTTGCATAGAATGCAGCTGCCCCATGGAAAGTTTGATTAACTGGCCTTTATGAAGATCAAGCTCATGGAGAAAACAACCCCCAGCCTGTGCCAGCCACTGCAGTGCCTTTCCCATCATTTGTACTTCCATGGGCTCTATGATGGGTAACCCATGGTTCCTTCCCATCCTTATCAACCTAGGAGCAGCTGCCTGTTTCTTCACCTTTATGTTCAGTGATTAATAAAACCCCTAAAATGAACTTGGCCAATTATATTTCCCATCAAAGAGATTATGCCTTGATTAAAGCAGAACTTGTGTGTCAAAATTCCCTAACAGGAGAAAAAGCAAAGAAAAAAGACAGTTGAGCGTTCAAAATAGTATTTGGGATTACACATAAGTTAAATGTCTCTTCAGGACCATTTTAGGGACTTGGCATTAAGTATGCCTCTAGCACAGACTGTACTGGGAATATTCCCAGCATGAAGCTAAGAAGGGTTAAAAACTAAATTTCATGAAATTCATGTAATTTATTAGCTTTTGCCTTTGCAGTATTTAGGGTTTTTTTTTAGTTTTCCTCTTTTAAATCATTTCACATCAGCATTTCATAGGACCCAGAGCACTCTTTTTCTCCTTCCCTGCCTCACTTTTTGTAAAGCATTCCCCTCCTTCCTTTTGCCTTCATATTGTGTTATTTCTGACCTCTTGCTCATCTTTTATTACTCTCCGGTACCTAGCTCTATTATTCAAGCTGATATTGCAGCTGTGATTTCTATTTTTTCTTTGCCCTTTTTGGCTTTGCCAGGCATATCATTAGCAGACTTATGGGGAGCATTTATACTGTCTCTCTGCCATGACAGAGTTCAGTAGGATTTACTAAAACTGATTCTTTAGCTGTATCTGCTTCCAGTTACAATTAGAAACCTCTTTCCAAGGAAGCACATAGAGGAGATCAAATTCTGATCTGGTGAAAGCACACACAAGCACAAGAAGGCACAGAAGCTGTCAGTGGAGGTGCAGCTTCTTAGACCACATCTTCACGTGGACAGTAAAAATCTCCCCAAAACAACTACATTTTAAGTCCAAGCACCATTCTTGAAAGACATCCTGCAGGAGAAAACTCATGTCCCCTACAGAATAACTTGTGATATCAGAGCTCAGATATTGCAACCCAGCAGTGGAGTGCCACAGTCAGCTGAAATAAATCATGATGGGTTTTTATTTAGGGTTTTTCAGATCAATGCATTAATTTTTCCAAAGGAAAGCTCAACACAGAGATTTTTTTGCTGCAGAAAAGCATGTTAGCTAAGATATTGGTATATTCATCTTATTTTTTGCTTTGTGCCACATAGATTCCTGGTTCAGTTCTCCCCTCCTGCAGCTCCTCTGCTCCCACATACCTTCATAACTTTCCTTCTGCCCTTTTTTATTCTTCTCCCCCACCCCCTTTGTTGCCTTTTAAGCTTACTGAAAATAATGAACTCCTGTGGCCTTCAACCTTTCTAATGTCTCTGCTTATTTCTGTAAGTTAGTTTTGGCTGTTAGGTTATGTTATAATGTTCCAGCACAGATATTCTTTTTGTGATGACAGTAAATAAGATACACACAGACTTTTCTGTTTATTTTTTCAGCTGTTCATTTATAGTAAATTTTAATAAAAACTGTGAAAAAATTTTGTTCCGTGGAGGAGGCTTGACACAAAAGTAGAACAATAATGTGCCAAAAATGCGTTGTTATGATCTTTCAGATGGGTACTGTCACTAGGAGGGGTCTGCACTTCAGTCAGTACGAACATGATAAAGTATGAACAGTACAGCTGCAAACTCCCTTTGGATAATGCTGAAAAACATATGGAAAATGTTTCCTGACTTATGAAAAATAATATTGGGGCAGAATATAGTGAAGGGACTGGGTCAAAAGGGTGCATAAAGCATTAGCGCAAACCTTAAGTGCAATCTTGTAGCCATAAATTCCCTACTAATGAAATGTATATGTAATTCTTACAGCCCCTCCGTGTTTGAAAAATCTATAGTGTTAATAAAGTGACATAGTTAGAAATCTATACGGGACCTTATTTATCCATTATTTATCTTAAGATATGGCCCTGAATCTAAACATACCCTTTGGGAAAGTTTGGATTTTGATTTAGGTGCAAATCCACACTTTTCTGGGACAGGACCCATTCTCAGTTCTGCTTGGTTTGCGTGCCCGTGCACCTCCTTGTTTAATCCCTCTTGCATAAAGCTGGACATTGAGCTGGCAGCCCCACAGGTCCCACAAGTCCTGCTCTGGGGCCACCAGCCAGGGCCTTTCTCCTTATGGAGTAGGAGCCAGAGCAATGGCATCCCTGGATGGAGCTGCTTGCATGCCCAGGAGAGGTCTCAGCCTTCCCCATCTACATTTGAATAGTCTTTGCTCCCGCAGGGTAGGGCTGGGAAGGGCTAATGGAGTCCCGTTGCATGTGCCTGCCCTGTACCATCTCCCCCTCAGCCAGGAGAAGTTCTGATGAAGGGAAAGCTCTCCCTCCACCTCAAGCTTTGACAGAAGGCTGGCTACCCCTATCCCAGCCTCTACCTGCTCCATTCAACAGAGCTGTCTGGGCTTTCAGTCTTCTCCAAAAGGGTCAAGTGAAACCAAACCAGAAAACAGACAAAGCCACCTCGCTGACACAGAGAAGCACACAAGTGCCTAGGCTGGAGGGGACGACTCCCAGATAAAAAGTGAAAACAAGAGCCTCTAGCGGGAGTTAAGCAGCAGGAGCCTGACCCCATGCTTGATAAGCCCGGTTGGTTTAACAGATCTCCTGGGTGGCTGCAGCAGTCGCCACCTCTGCTACTGCCAGGTTCGCAACACTTGACAGCAAAATGGCCAGCAAACACGTCTACGTGAAACACGTCTGAAGTGAAAATACCTCATTTCAGGCCTCAGAGGGACTAAGCCTTTTTAATGATTATGATTGAGTATCTCTTACTTGGAGTAGGAGCCATGAGGCACGGGATGTAAGTGCTTCTCTGTACTCTAAATTGACTCTGTCACTTTTCTGTGGTTTTTACTTGTTTTATAATCGCTCACTTGATCCTACCAAAAATAAACTAGCACAATCAATGAGATAGGTAGACCGTGGGAGCAATGAATATCCACATGATTAAAGGTTTTCAGGCTTAGGTCCTAAATAACCATAATTGCCACTCTATTATCTACAGAGTTAAAGAACAGAGAAAGGTGAAGAAAGAAGTTATTACTGGGAATTTATGATAAAAAGCCTGTCTTCACACAGGAGGAACTATGCTCATTTTTTTAAGACAGCAATAATTAAATTCTAACAATTTAATTAAAGCAATAAAATGTTGTAGGATAAATAGTAAAAACAAAGAATACCCTTCACACTAAATGTCCGCAGCAAGTAGATTCATCAAAATGGTCAATTTTTGTCCAGAGATGCTGAAAAAGAAGGGACACCTCCAAACAGACAACTGAAACATTCAGTATTAAACTTCTGCTATGGATTATCCTCTGTGAACAGCAGAGAGATATAGAAGGGAGTATGTTATTGGGGCTAAGTTTTTGCCTTACACCTGTGGTGGGATGCTGTTAGGGTCTTGATCTGCAGTTGTGTATGTAAGAGAAAATGTGGGATAGTGCGTTATACAGCTGATGTGCTGTCAAAAAAAAGTCAGTCTGGAGTGGCCAGTTTAAATTGCTTACACTTTCCTGCTGTTAGGGATAGGCACGTTCCTCCTAGTCTTATTCCCGTATATCAAATTTATCATAACTGCCTTGTGGAAATGGGGAAAACAGGTAGGGCAAAGGAAGAAAGGAAGATCGGATATTACCCTCTCAGTCACTTTTTTCAGGATGAGTGACAAAAGAAACTAAAATGTATTTTTACTCAAAAGAAAAAATAGTATTTTCCCTTTTCATAATTCAGTGTGTTAGAAACATCCCTCATTTCAGCTTTATTAACATACATCTGTCCCTTAATGAAGAATATTTTTTTCTGAAACTGGAAAAAATTAAGCAATGGTAGGTTTTATGATAAATTATTAGCAATATTAACCAAAGCTCCGGGACAGCTCATTACAAGAAGATGGCAAAATGAAGTCAAGTGAGATAACTGGCCTGAAGTAGGGTAAGAAACACCACTCACTTCGATATTTAGCTGTGTATTAAGCTGATTGGCTTTTCTTTTTTACTGGGTGAGCTTCACATGAATTTCTGGTTTCACACAGTAGGATGCAGTAACCAGAAGTACCTATCCAGCAGTGGGGAGAGCTCAGCTAGCACAGCTTTGGGACAGAAACTGTCACCTTGCACAAGATGCAGGGTGCCAGGGCCCCTCACCTTCCTCTGGCGTGGTCACTACTTGATGGCAGCTGAATGACCAGTTACTTGAATGGTTCACCAGCCAGTGACAGGAAACAAAAGAAAGAAAAATGCTCAGCCAAAACAGATTCAGCCAACATGCCAAGGACAGGCTCAGAATAATTCCTTGTTGCTGACAGACATGGAGGTAAAAAGGATAAGTTTGTTAACATTTTTATCAATATTTGCATGATCCTTGCAGAGAAAAATGTAGTAGAGGAAAACGTCAGAAAATTAAGCATTTTATTTAAGTGACTACAGTCATATAAACTCACCCTGTGATACTATCACCATCAGGAAAAGGAAGGGTCCCTTGAACTCCAACTGGTGAAGAAATGAAGCAGTGTGTGTCCATGGAATATAGTCACACATCCACCTAGCAGCTGTTTGCTTGTTTTCAGCACTGACGGCACACGTGCTAGATGTAATGACAGCCTGCTCAGTGATACCTGTGCTCCAGAATATTTGGAGAAGGACCAGCTGCTCACTACAGTACCCAAGTCCTTTAGAGTCGGCTCACTTCTGTTAGGAATTTGACTCTCTCTGGAAGTTATCTGATCTGATTAGCATGCAGGTGCAAAGAGGCCACAATGGCAATTGTTTAGCCATTACTAGGAAACATTAGGAACCTTACAGAATCTTCTAGAAGAAACCAGGTATGTTAAGATACTGGGAAAAATAAGTAATTGTAGGAAAAAGAAGTAGGAAAAACTAGGAAGTAGGAAAAAAGACTTGCTTTTGTTTCAGCGCAGAAACAAGTGGGGAAGATAGTCTTTGTCATTTAAGGGACAGTGTATGAACATCATATGCTCATAATCTAGGAAGCTGAAATAATGTGCCGTATTGCTGTGAAAAGTAAATGTGTCTCAATTTCAGGTCTAAGAGCTCCGTATCACATAAGAGGCGCAGACCTTAAATCTGTCAGAATATGAGATAAGGAAGTAAATACATGGTGCATGGATGCTCTATCTGCCGTCTTTGTTGGACCACACTAAAATATGAACACAACTAAAAGGCCAGTTTAAGAGCAGCATCTATTGACTAATCAATTTCTACATGCTACAGTTCAGACTTGTGAAAACCAGGAATATATGAAGCAGTAGGCATACTGCTACGTCGGCATGTTCTCTGCAAGACCTGTTGGGTCTTTGCTGAGTGAAAGGCAAAGGACCGTATCTGGGAAGCTGATTTTACCTCAGGACCAGAGCACTGGTAACCCAACCAGTTAACTGGTAACCTCAACAAAGTGTTGTCCGCATGATGTCCCCTGAGAAGCCAAGGTACTGCAGTCTAGGGCTAGCTGGGGATAGACAAGACTGTGACCTGTAACGTTTCCTCGCTTTTCCTTTCCCAGAGCTATTTCTAGTCATTTATTTCCCCAGATGGCAATTTCACGATTAACATGGAATATATTTATTAGCTCCTTGTGGTCTGTAGTTCAATTAAGAAAATAAAGAAAACCAGAGGCAGCAGCTGCTAGAAGTCAAGCTCCTTTTTCTTAATACGAAAAGAGCAGCCTGGCTCTTACCAGGGCAGTAGCTCTGTCTCCTACAGTTACAGCACGCTTGGGGAGCACCAGAGTTCAAAAGCATTCTGCAAGGTCCTGGTGTTAGGGCGAGGATATTTGAGTCCTTGACTCCAGTCCTTATCCTTTTACAGGACCAAGGATTCAAATGTAAGCTTCAAATAGCAATTAAAAATAGCGACTAAAAGCATTCTTTAGGTATTTCATGTTGTCCTTGTTCTTTGTCTGTTATACACCTGCCATGGAAAATGTTGGATATGAAAAGTGCAGCAAGTTTTGACAAATGATTTCCTGTTTAATTAGAGGTATGTATGGTTGACATACAATACAAGATGGAAGCCAACAGACTGCTCATGGGACATCCTCAGAGTGCCTATAACAGATCTGAGCTTCTAGCTCTCTGTTTTACACATCCATGTCTGAGAGCTCTCAGACTAAAGATCTCAGAAAAATAGTTCAGTTTCAAATATGGATGCATGTTCCTCTTTTACAAATAATACACATCTGTCCTCACTGTGCTGAATCATGAGGTATTTCTTTTCTATTTGAAAAACCTAACAGCTTAGGACAAAATTCAGTTTTCAAGCTGTATAGTAGAGGCTGAATGTATTTCATTTTCACAGCAAAATGTTGTCATAATTGAAATATAAATTATAGCTGCATTTGAAAAGCAGATTCCAGTCCCACTTTTTTTGTACATATATAGATTATACATATATACACATGCATTATATATATATTTTTATATCTATAAAATGATGATTTTCTGGTCCATACACTCTTCAAAAAGCAATATGGGGAGGGACGCTGGTCTCTTAGTGCTTCTGCATTATGATCTACTGACCCTGAAAATAGGGTCAGAAGGAGGTCTCACTGCTAACTGGAAAGCTAATCAATATAATTCTACCAAAGGGCTGGTACACACAAAGTAATATAGTCCCCTCCCCCTCAGCAAAAGTCTGTGCCTCATTGCAGAGAATATAAACACCACATTTTGATACTCGGGAAAAAGAAAAAATATCAACCAGGCACAAAGGTTTATTCTTTGTGAGGCTGGGGATATCACCAAGCCATATCACAGTTCTCAGATTTTAATTCTGAGCAGTTTGATTGGTTATGTTTTATGGTTTAGGCTTCATCCCTTAGTAAGAAATGTAGAATTTTGCCTTTGTTCTCTTCACCAGTTAAAAATAACAACCAAAGATAAAAAAATTATTTTCTTCCCCTGTGCTTTCCCTCTTCTTTCCCTCATCCACCCCAGTGCTAAATGAGAAAAATAAGCTGATCTTATGCTATGCTGAGGGTCATACTCACAGTAAAGGAGGGTAGCCCCGTGCAGCCTGGAGGAATGCCATCGTACAGCAGGGCTGCATTTGATTCTGATCAGGTACTTTTACTGAGAAAGAGAGCAAGACAAAGGGTAAAAGGTCACTGGTGACTAATTTTCTGAAAACCAGCAGCTTGTGTAAGTAATAGAACATTTATTGTATTTCTCTGTCATCCCAGCAATGAGCTAGAAAATCCATAAGAGTTCCCAGCACTAGCCTTTATTAAAGTATAGCCCTGGATTAGTTTAATGTCCAATTTAAAGTCACTGCCTGCACCTATTTTACTTACTTTTCTTAAAGACAGCTATTTTCCCCCCGATACTTCCCAATTTAAGTTGCCAAGAATATATTTTCCCTTAATAAAAGTAAGGTTTCATTTATTTTATACATATATATGTGTGTATGTGTATTTTGAGGAAAGAGCACTTGAGTGCTGCATTCCTACATTAAAGTTATTTTCCACACAATGAAATACTAAAGCATCATTGGAGCAAGGCAAATACTGCAAAATCTGAGTACAGACTTCCAAAAAACAACATCACAGGAGTCACAAACTGTCTTTACAGTGTTTGCACCCCATCCACTTTTGTTCTGTGTAAACATTCATATAGTTTCAAAATATTATTTCTCTGAAAGGATATTTATACCGTTGTGGGTGAGACAGAAACTATTAACCTGAGTTCCTCAGGTCCATACCCAAGCCACAGGTCTAAGGCTAATCAGCTTGAAAAGAAGGGGAAAAAAATCCCTTCTCCAGCAGGAAGCTGACAAGTGCTATGATCATCATGCTCCTTGTCCATAATGATTTGGAGACCCCAAGTGCCTTGGTAGTGTTGGAGATGGCAATCAGCATTTTTAGTCAATATACTTGACAGTGATAAACACTGTTATTGGACCTTCAGGGAGATCCTTGATACATGTTAACCCTACAAAATGTAATTACCCTCTAGACTTGACTAGAACAGCGAAATTTTGTGCTGTTTTGTGTCAAGTGAGTGCTCAGCTCTTCCAGAGGATTTTATTAGGCAAATTGTCTGCTGGCTCAGATTTCACGTCTATGCCAGGATGAGCTTCCTGGTAGATAACCTGAATCATGCATACTCTCCAGAGCACGTTGTCTCAGTGTCTCTAGCATGTCTCCACATGAATTACACCCAAGCAGACACTGCATTATCTGTACTGGCCACCAAAGCCCTCTAGAAACAAGCCTACAGTTCTCTTGTACCTGTAAACTGTGACTGCTCTGTGGGCAATCCTGAGCTACATGGCAAAAGCCAATGCACTGGGGAAAGCTTCCACTAACTCCAACCCTCTGTGAGTCTCTCCTCTCCGAAACACGCCTGGGAGGACATCTCTGTGAGCAGTCTCTGCACAGTGCTAAGCGTGCCAGTCTCCATCTCACATGTGGTTTTGTGCTTTTTTTCTGCCAACATCCAGCGTATCTTTTCATTGTGAGAATAGGACAGATATAAAGAGCTCTCAGCGGAGGGAGGCCCTGCCGCAGCAGGTGGTATTTCACATTGAGCACTTCCATTGTCCCCACTCTTCCCCTTCAGTGTTTTTCATCCTGACAGGCATCATCAGAGTAGTCAGTACTGGAGAAGACACCTGTTCTTGGTTTAGATTTGCTCATGTGCTCAGGAACCTTGGAGAGAAGGGGGAGGCAAGAGCCTACCTGAGTATTTCTGGATCTCTGGGCTGTGCTCCCATTTTAGGCATTGGCCACTTTCTTTATCCGTTAGCAAGCACTGGGGTTTGATCTTTTCGGCTATGGAGGGGGAAGTCTACAGCAGATTTCCTGTACTTGATTGCAATTCCTACTCCTGCTTGAGCTGCTAGAGATCATGGGGCGTATTCTGCTGGGGAAATAAAAAGGACAAAGACAACAAAATTTTCTTCAGATAATGGAAATTCCTGTTCTAAATTCCCTGCCATGTCCAGCTCATAATTCATCCCTGTGACATCACAGCCAGGAGTCACAGTGGGAAAAGCCAAGTGTTTAATATGAAAGTTTTCTTCTATGGTGAAAATTAACTGGACAGGATTCCTGGTTTACCTTTTTTACCTATAGCTAACACACACTTTCAGACATATCTGAAGCAGGACATTGTACAAATTGTTTCAGATTCTAGATTTTATTAACAATTTTTTTTAGGCAGCAAGCTTATGGAAACTATTTAATGACATTTATTGTGCTCCCATACAAGCTAGTTGCTTGGTGGATGTATGATTACACATGCTCTAAATGAACAGCAACAATACTATTAAAAATCAAATCATAGGTCTTTAACTACTACTTTTTGACGTTTAGTTATTTACAGCAGAAAAAAAACATATATGGTTAAAGCTTGTAATCAGCCCTAAAAAAAGCACAAGAGGTATATACAGATAGGCAGACAACTGTTTAATATAGCCAATATGACAGTGCGATACCCCTGTACCCAACAGTGGTTTTCAAGTGAACAAAAGCTGCAGGAACAGCAGAAATTTCTAAAACAAATTGTTCATTTTTAGAAGTGCCACTGCATGGAAACCTGTTTGATTCTCACCAAAGGAAATCCCATCAGAGAACACACAATAAAAGAAACAACCTGTTCACCTAACACCAACAGAAGCTGACTGTCTGGGGCAAAACTCAGAAAAACTGAACCTGCCAACTTGGTAAATTCAGAAAGGAGGAAATGCCTAACAAGAACATTTCATTATGGCCTGTGTCTGGCATCGTATACATATCACACAATACAGTTGCTTTGCATTTAATTTTGATCATGAAAGCTTCCCATTCAAGAGACAGCAAAGTGCAGTAGTTACTTTCCCATTCTGCCCCTTTCAAATGTCTATTCAGAGAGTGGACAAGGCAGAGAATGTGTCCAGGTGCTAAATGGAAGTAAAATTTACTGAGGCAGGAACCCCAGGAGACATTACCAGCTGCTTACAATTACCAAGGTTCAAAACCTGAGTTAAAGGAAGTAAGATGGTAGATGGTACCGAGCAGGAGGCAACAATAAACTAATATGGTTTTGAAGGGAGACAGAAAACTAAGTAGAAATGGGAATATTCAAGTACTGGATATAATCTGGGGCATATTAAGTGGAAGAAATAAATCAAGCAATAGCTTTGAGCACATGGTATAGAGTTGTGTTTTCCTTTATAATTTGTGAAATGATAGCAGTTCTTGACAGTTTTTAAGAATCAGCTGGACACATATTGGAGATGAAGAGGTAAATCTGCAAACCCACACCATTGAAAATCTGGAAAGCCTGACAACAGCATGAGGCCTGAGTTTAAGTAGCTTCAGGCCAATACAGTGGGTCCAGATATTACTAAAGCATTAGGTATGACAGTTCCAGTTAAATGTTAACTAGAAACAAACAGTACTATTTCATAGAAAATGCATTGGTGAAAAATGACAAATAATATTC
This sequence comes from Lathamus discolor, assembly GCF_037157495.1. Lineage (NCBI taxonomy): Eukaryota > Metazoa > Chordata > Aves > Psittaciformes > Psittacidae > Lathamus > Lathamus discolor. Next base: position 109,354,906 of record NC_088884.1, read on the forward strand.
ACATAAAAGGGAGGAAACTACTGTATGCAGAAAGATCATGTTTGTACCATGACAGTTGCAATGGTGTATGGAGTAGCAGTTAAGTATATGTAAAATTGGAAACAAAAAAGAAAAATGCAATTAATGCTAACAAGAGAACACATCTTTTAAGTACATCATAGCACTGTGACGGACAATGGCTTTAGTCATGGAGCCTGCTCTTTATGCCTCCAGCCATGCAATGCAACTTGCAAGACAGAGATCTTAAACCATAAATCTGAAGTCCCAAGCCTACTAAATGTAAGTAGCAAAATATCCAGTGAAGTCATCGGGGAGGGGAGAATGGAAAAAGGGTACATTTCTCAGTGGAACCATTTTGTGTTAGAAAGTGTCAAAACCTTTTCGAATCATGTAAAGAAAATTCTTGATTAAATTTTTGGTAAAAGCATGTAGAAAGAACAGCTAATAACCCAACAATTAGGGCATACATATGAATTGTGAGAAGCTGTTAACCCCAATTTCTCTCTCCTGGAGATGAACCTTGGATAAATAATTATAAATAATAGAAAAAAACAGACTGATCATATAATCTAGTGATTTGGGCACTTATCTGGAATACGGAAAAGTCAAAAACTTGATTCCCTATGCTACACAACCTATAGATCTCCAACGATGACTCTAGCCACTAAATTATTGATTTTACTGAATTAACCTGCACATATTGAATTAACCTTACACATATATCCATTTGCTGTCTTAAGCCTCTGCCGTCACACTCACAAACAGGATATTTTTGAAAGTTTCCAATTTTTTCTGAGAAAAAAATTAAAATCTAGCCAATTTGCTTCACAACACCACAGAAACTTGCAAAAAAATTTACAAACATCACAGGAATAACCAGGAGTTATTATGCATGGATTTTTTTCTCAAGTATCTTAGAAGCAAGAGGTCACCAAGAAGATCATGAGGCCCCTTATGGCTGATGACAAGACTAATTTGTTGACAGAAGATTTAGCATTACTTAAGAATTATATGAATTCTTTTTATCAAAAGGAAGAATGGCTGATAGATACCAGAAACAGATTTATTTCCCTAAGGAGGAAGAAGAAATGCTAAAGGAAATCAATATCAGATCAGAACAGGTGATTGAGAAATCTGAATGTTCTAGTTGCAGGAAAAAAAAAGAAGTTTTCTATGGCTTTCCTCTCCCCCTCCTCCCCCCACCCTTCCACCTCCCCCCAAAAAAGACTATGATTGATGTCTTAACATTCTTATAGTTTGAAAGGTGGAGAATCAAGTCTACAGAAATTCAAAAAGATTCAAACTAATTGGTTTACATCAGCAACATCTCCAGATAAATGATGTTTCTTAAACTGATGGCAGATTAATTTTTTCACTTTTTTTATCTACTTCATCCTGTTTTAAAGAAAACAAACCAGGATGTGAAGGTGAAAGTTCCACAGAAAGGGAGCTCTTGGGCTGGGCTTGTGATCAACCGAGAACCAGACATCGTCAGCTGAGGAAGAAGCAGGCACAGTCCTCACAGGTAAGAAAGCTGGAGGCAGTATAGTCTTGTCCTCAGAGTTGATTTGTGGGTTTTGCTGTTCATTTGGAAATCAAGCACATACATCATAAGTACTTTCCTGCTTGAGTTCCTTCCCCTTCCCTCCAACAGTCTCCCTCAAAGTAATCACAGGCTTTGCGTACACAGAGCAAAAAGGAGGCGGATATTATTGCAGAAAACACAGGAGAAAAATCAACTCTTACTTAAACTTTTTTGAACCAACCACTGAGATTAAGGGTACTACTCCAAAAAGTGGAGCATGATTCATAGTGTCTGGTTACAGCATAGCGGTTCTGCATCAAACAGAGCCAAACCTTCCAAACCCACCACTGTTTAACATGCCTCTTCTTATAAGCATTCAATATAAGATAACTTGATCACAAGTTTTGAGAACTCCCATTGCATGACGACTTCTCAGAGCTCAGTATTGCTGAAACCTGACAGATGGCCATCAGGACAGAGGCCTTTAAAGACAAATACCAGTTTTTTACATGTTTTTAGGGGTGTGAGCTGTCCTCACAGCATAGTCTAGGAAATAACCACAAACTTTAATGAAGAGGCACTTCAGCACCTGAGCTGCAGACAACCCTCTCATGATGGTGTTGCTCCAGTTACCTGGACTGAGTGATCAGCTGGAGCATGATGTGGCTGTCTTCGTCTCAGCCTATTCATCTGTGGTTCCTTCCCATGGCAACAGGGGAGGGAAAGGTATCTCAGCCTTGTCCAAACAGGGAAATGGAGGCTGGTCAGGGGGCACATCTGGAACGGGATGGCCCTGGAAGGTCCTAGGGTACGGCCAGACTGTGTCAAAGAGGAAAATTCAGAGCACATCGATCAGGCAAAGTGCAGGTTTTTCTCTCGCCGCATGCTGCTTTGTAGATTTATAACTTCACAAACACTCCAAATAAAACCAAGAATTATTTCCACACTAAGCTGCTCCTCAGCATGAATAAAAAAACAGGAATAAAGCTAAGTTACCTAATACCAGCTGGTGTTTCTTCAAGCATTTGGGGAAAGAAGAAGAAATAGGTAGCCTTTGAGTACAACTATAATAATCTATGGTCTAATGTAATGAGCTGTTGCAAAAAAAGAAAACTTCTTCAAGTGTTTCAAACAAATTTGGCTATATTAAGCACAGAGCCTTATCTTAAGATCAAGAAAATGAACTAAGGAGTAATAATTGTATACCATTATAGAAATAGTAATTCACTGAGAGATTAATATATAATGCATAAAGGTGCAATTTACCATCTGAATTTTTTTCAGGGGGAGAGCAGAAGAGATGATGAAGGCTTCAATAAAGCAACAACAAGGTTACAAAATACTATTGACTTTTTCAATTTGAGCTCAGAAGAGTTTAAATGCAGAAAGCCAACAGCAAGCCAACTGAATCAGAAATACTTTTGAGCCAAAGGCACAAGCTTGCATATTTATAAAGGCAGTTGTGCTTCCCAGACTGTATGAGAGATGTTCTCAGGGCAGCCACTCTTCCATCCCAACACAAATGGTTTTTCCAAGCTGGGAAAACTATTCAAGGCAGCAGACGAGGCCTCTCAACCTTGTCGCCAGGCCTACCTATCACATATCTCTCTCTCAAGTATGTACTGCTATTTAAAAAGAAACCTTTCTCTGACTCCAGCTGTTCCTACTAATTTGAGATTGCATGTTTCTCTGTACTTTTGATGCAGTAACTAAATGACAGACATGTATGCAAATCCTGGATAAAAGCTGTCTTTCACATCATACTTATTAGTGAACAATCACTGCTGTGAGATTTTCCTCAGCTCATGACTCATCTCTTCTCGGTGGCAAGCTGATGTCCTACGGAGCCAAAGGCGATTCTAGGCCATATGAATAATTTTAGTCTTTAGCTGGTTTGACTGTAGAAGCTTTTGAAGACAGTCACAAGAAAATGACTGGCACTCAATCATTCTTATCTAGATCAGACTTTTTTCAAACTCTGTAATGGTTAATATGCAACTGCTCAAGCTTTTCTTTAAAATAAAAAAAATAGAGAAAAGTTGCAACATCTTCTAGGAAAATACTACCTGTGAAATAAAATGTCGACCATTTAAGAGTATCTGAAGGTCTGGGAGCAGCCTAAATGGGAGTGTCAGAGTATAGCAGATGCTGCAATTACTGCTAAGTCTGCTACGATTCTGTATTAAACATTAAGTTACCTCTGGACAACAGGGCACCTTACTGCATGAGAACTTTCCACTCTGCACAAAGTCTGCAAGCCCATACGATGAAAACAAACACCTCTCTTTGTTTCATGTTTTGGAAGTCTTCAGTATTTTGACAAGATCTTTCTTATAAAGACTCGTGTGCTGACTTTACCTATTCCTTCTGGAGGATCCAAGTACAACAAAAGAAGGATGCTTCTCCTCTTTTCATCCATGTAAAACAGAATAATCTGATTATTGGACATTGGGGTGAACATAGATTAACTTCCTGATTCGTGCTGGGAGGACTTCTTATCCCCTATGCTAGTAAACACTAAAATGAGGTAAGAGTGGCAAGAGAGGAAAATGGCTTAAAATCTACTGTGTCTTGCTTCGTTTTAGAAACAATGCAGTTTACACCTTGCAACAAAGTTATTCCATCATAACAACGTCTTGTACTTTGCTTGTTTCCTTCTTACGTCCATGAATATTAATAGATAAAAGCCACCTCTGATAATCAAACCTTTGCTACAGTTTTGACGCTAACCCAAAGTCATATTGACTGAAACTGGCAATGGAGTTCTTGAAATAATGGCTGAGCCAAACTTTCTGACCAGAAAGCCACTAATAGCATTATAATCTGTATTTCTGTTCCTTGTCAACACTTCATTTACTTTGTATCCTGCTGGTGCTCAGCTTTCGAGTTTCAAATTTGCAAAAATCATCACTAAGGAGCCACTAGGAATATGAGTGATGGTGCTTCAAATGAGTGGATCATGCCTCACACTAGTCATCCTGTAGATAATTTTCCTTAGTTTTTTGTTCTTCATATACCAAACATTTCAACACTGTCGGCATTCCTATCATAAAATGACCTTAGTGCTATAATTCCAACATCTTGTCTCATATGACATCTCCTTGCTTGGCTTTCACAGGTAGAAGCAGTATCACACCAAATGATAACTAGCACTGATACACCAGAGACACAAAACTGGATGTGGGGAGGGAGCTCTGAGAGAGCTGCCAACAGCAGGAGGGGACCTGGGTCCACCCCTCCCTTACAGTTGAACATGGCAGCTTCATATAGCTTAGATACCTCCCTTAGAAGTCTGCAGCTGTGGGCATTATGGTGTATTCTGGGTCCCACTTCTGAAAGCCAGAATGTACCTACAGTTGATTAAAAAAAAGCTTAAGCATGAAGACAGTTATCTATTTAATAAGCTTAGCAGGACTATGACTCATATCTAGTTTTGCTTCTAAAATTTTATTCTGAATCTGATCATTAGTGTGACTGAATAGAAAACTTTGCTGTCTTTTACTGCTAAGCAGTGTTGGCCCCATACCTCTGGGGGAGCCAAGGAACTAGAAGCACAAACACTCCTGACAGCCCTTTCCAGCAGGACATATTTAAAAAGACCAGGCATTGGACAGTTTTCCTCAAAGACTTGTGAAGGGTCCATTTGAAACTTAGAGTATTGCCAGCTGCTGAGCCTAGGAAAAGTCCCCTAAGCAGTAATAGGTTTTCCCCTCAAGGAACAGACACATGAAAGACACTTTCACACAAACACAGACATTTCTTGTAAGCAGCTTCAAATCCAATAACGTAATCTTTCACTTTCAACACATTGTCCAGTCACTGTGTGGGGCTGTGGATAAAATACACCCAGTTCTCTCCTCTTTCTGGCACCACCAGAAAAGACATGGGATCACTTTTGTTGGTTAACCCCTTTTGGTGAAATTCACTTCTTCAAAGCACCCCCAGCCATTAGCATCGTGTACAGATACATTTTGTGGTTTCTAGTTTTGAAGATTTCATTTTTGAACTTCCTAATTTTTGTTGCCCGTACATACTTTTGGTAAATAACTGAGGAAGGTATTTACCAGGTAAGGGTCTCATAGCACTGAATTTGTGCTTTAAAACACATTGCCATGCTCAGACTGGAACGGAAAGGCTGTCAAGATTTTAGGGCAACCATTTTTCCTCCTCTGCCTCCTATTCCCCTTCTGTCAGAGGGGGATCATGCTGCTATCCTTTGAAAGACTTCTTAAGAGAAAAAAGTTACAGGAGCAATGGGGGACGAGGTGCATTTTCATTTTAAGTGACCCACTCTGAAGTGCAGTACTGAAGCAAGTAGGAGCTGGGAAGGAGCTGGGTTTGTTATGCCTCCTTCTAGTCCTTCCTGCTGCCAACCTAAACAAAAACAAGAGAAGGGGAAGGTTAGTGCCGAGAAAGACCTTGCATACACTCCGTTTTGGAAAGTATCCACTCCTTTCCTCTTCAGCATCAAGCCCCCTGGATAAACCCTCCTGGCTAGGTATAAACAATGTGCCCTGTGGAAGCCCACCGTGCAGTTCTGGTGCATGGTGCACCGCGGCCCCATGCAGGACACCAGGACACAAATGCTTTGCATGAAAGCTGGCTCCTGTGACATGAAAGCAGATACCTGCTATTCATACATCTGACATCAAACATTGATTCCTCAGCCCCTCTGCCACCTCAGAAAGAGATGAATCCAACCCCCCCTTTTTTCTTACGTTTAAATAAAACAGTGGTGTAAGGGGGGGGGGGGGGGGGTGGGGGGGGGGGTGGTGGTGGAGGAGCCCATAAAGCCATATAAAGAGTAAAGACCTGCCTTGCCCTTACCACATTTTTAGGAGGCTGAGCACAGATTGGCTGCTCAGCTCCTGACTTACTGTCAGTATTTGTCACAGAACAAGAAACTGTGAGGCACTGTGAAGGGCTGCTTTATTTAATATTTCTTTATCTTAATGTTCTGTTTACTTTTTGTTGTTTGGGGATTTTGTTTTCTTGTGTGCGCTCAGGCCAGAAAAGCATCGCTGCTGAACACATAATTCCCCCTGTGCAGTAAGAGACATCAGTAGCAGCACTCTTGCTATCAGTCCCCAGGGCATGGCAAGAGGATTTTGTTGACAGGGGCACCTTGTCCTAAACACCAAAGGAGCACTGGAGAAACTGCCAGTCCCCAGTCCTGTCAGCACATACGGTGAGGAGGGGGAGCATGCAAATAGCACTCTGCAGGTGACTCGTTTTAGTGGATGGCACAATTAACATGCAGTATAACTTACCTTGTGCTCTTTCATGCCACCGTCTGCAGGCGTCATGCCCACCTCTGCTCCCCAGGAGATTTTTCAGTGCAGGGTTTTGACTACTTTAAATAACATGCATGCTAGGGACAGGCAGCTGGGATGGAGATCCTGATCACCTTCTGGAGATAAGAAGGTCACAGTGAAATATTTCATAACCCTGGTTATATTCTGAATTTGGCTCAGTCCCCATGGGAGGGGAAGATTCGGGGGGGAGGGGGGTGTTCTCCCTCAAAAGCAAATGTTTATCCCTGATTGCAATGCATAAATTACTTTATGGGTCCAATACCCTCAAGGGTGCATCTGAGAGTCATATAATGTTTCCATGGGCTTCTCAGGTTCACAATAGCTGATAGATGTGTAAAATCCCAAGTAGCCAGAAACTCCCTTGTGAATCCAAATGTGCAGATGCCACAAAGCAGAAATTATCTCTGCTAATGTTACCATTAACTTGTACTCAGAGTTTTCCCCTGCAGATTTTTCTCTCCCCCCCCTTTTTTTTTTTCCCTGGCTCCCACATGTTTGTGGAGATTCCACCCACTTTTAATTAATTCAGCCTAGTTTTGATAATTCTTCTCACATGAATGTGGAGGATGTGAAGTGCCACGCTTTCTGACAAACTGGAGCATATCAGTGGGTTCTTCATCCAAAGGCCCTGAAAGATTAAAATGAAACCGGAACTGAAGTGGTCTGTGTGGTCGTCACAAAGGAATCACGTGGTCTAAATTTTGCTATTTCCTTCAGCAAAAATATTTGAAATTGAAATGAATATTTGTGCAGAATTACACTTTAAATGAAGTACTCTGAAAGAATGAAAATGCTTTTCCATGACTTCAGTCAGCAAAGCGTAAGCAGAGCAAAACCAAACCTTTTTCATTACAACTGAGAGACCCAGTTCTTATTGGTCGCATTCTGGGTAATTAGGTTCAGTGAGATAAATACATGCTAATGTGTTGGCAGCTATAAACCTGTGAACCTCTTTCCTTGATTGTTAAGAAAAAGAGGAACACACATAGAAATCTCGCAAGAAACATTACAGCCCAACCATTTTGAGCTGCTGCTTTTTGGCGGACCTGTCCCTGGGTAAGGAGGGGCATTTCAAAATGACATTTTAACAGTGGTTCTTGGGTAGCTGCTGTTCGAGCCCACCAGTTGTGTCTCTAAGTCTTTCCCCTTACATGTCTGCTCAGCCCTGCTCCTGGCGAAGGGGCAGCCCTGTGAACTCCTGGCCATGGGAGCCAAGTTTGTCACGAGGGCACTCTCCTGAAGGTCTGTTTTCACAGCATGGAACCCATTTCACACCACCGCTCTCCTTCAGGTTTCCTTCCCCTTGGGCCTAAGTAACACTACTGTGGCACTGACTTCAATAAATAATTTTTTATTGTGTCTAATCATGTGCAAATGTGCTAAAATTGGTAGTTTTTAGCAAACAGTTATGGAACATATTACCGTAAGGCATTTGTTCATGGCGTGACAATGATTGGCCCCATGCCACTTAAATGTTTTATTTAATAATGTGGGAATTTCAGTGTGTTTTCCTTTCATTATTTTTAACTTGAAAACAGAAACAGAAAGCCCCGTCTTTAAAGTTAAAACTTTACCGCCTAGAGTCTGTCAAAAGCAATATAAGCATCTGGATTTTAAAAAGGGAGCTTTTGCAGGATGTTAATTTAATATACTGGCATATTTCATGCATACTTTTTATATTTTGTATGCTTGAAGCTATCTCCACAGTGACCACCCAGGAACAACGGACTTTTCAAAATTCAAACCGTACGAGCAAAAGATGATGTTCATGTAACGTTGTGCATTTCAGGTAGTATCTGCCAATCTTGGAAACCAAATGCTATGCATAACACTTCAGCTCTTCCCTGCAATGCATTTATATAAGCCATCAGGTAAAATAAAAGGGTTTACATTACAAACAGTCTAACCTTTAGATCCCAGAGGGTTGCACTTCCAAAACAATCCCACTTTTAATAAGATATGCTATGAATAGAAACATTTTCAATCTTACGTTAGTAGCTGCTTTGCAAAGTAACATCTCAAGCCCACAGGTTTTTGGCCAGGATGCCACACTGCACTGTATACCATATGAGAGGAATTAATAATCAAGTACGGGTTGCTATTCTAAATTGGGAACTTCGTTATAATAAGGAAAAACATTCATATGTCTTTCCTTATTTTCCTAAAAGACTTCTGCAGCAGCCCCTCAACTGGAAGAAAGAGCTCTCCATTGTTTAATGCTGTGCACACTGATTGCTGGCTGGCATGTGCATTTCAGGAACAAACATATTTCTTCAGAAACACAGTCTAAAAGCATAATGTGTTCAACATGAAGCAGTTCTGTTTGTGCAAGTAATTTGCTCATACATTTCCATAAATCAAATTTGGAAGCAAAAAGGGAAAAACCCCACATATTTTATTTTCAGCTGAACTCTTTCATTTCAGAACTTGATATTTCCCCCCACAGCCCCTTTACAATTTGCCTGCCTAAAACTATTCTGTGAGCTTACTTTGGGTAACTATGTTGAAGCTCTCATTTCTTACAATCAGTATGACAAAATGTTCTCCTATTGACTGCCCTACAAGAGACAGCTGGAGAGAAAAACAAGAATACATTGACAAATAAATGCTTTTAAGAATGACTTGCCCTGACTTTCAAGGTAAATCTCAGTAATGAATACGCAAGACAGCCCCAACACCCAAATTATAAGAATAGAACAGAAAAAAAAAACAAAAAAGAAGGAATAAAGGGGGTACTTAGCAGATACAGACCGACCTATAGTGAAATATGCAGGGTTACATTTTGTGCTTCACCACTGACGAAGCTAGAGGTTTTTGTTAGTTAATCTTTTGGACCCTACTGTAATGGTCTGACTGCAGTTATGCACGGATCCAGCATCTCCTATTTACTACATCACATTTTATTTTATTTCTTCCTATCATCATCCTAACCATTCTCCTTAAAAAAAGACAAACTATAATGCAAAAACCCTACTCTTGGAAAAGCAGAGCAAAAAAGCAGCATTAGAAGAAAGATCTGGGGCTGCTTCCTATACTACGTTTACCAGCCCTTTTACCTGACAACTAGAAGACTTGCCAGCCCCACCCCAACAGTTTCTAGGGTTAAATGAAGTCATTTTCAAGGGTTTTTCAGCCATGGAAGTGTTAGCTGGAGAACGGAAGAAACAGGGAGTATTTTGGAAGCTGAAGCATCTGGAAGTGGAAGGGTTACTTGATTTTTACATTTTTGTTTTATTTTTTAAACCCAATTTGAACTCAGGCACTGAGATTCATCCCACTTGAAATAACACAGTTGAAATAATTATGCTTACTTGGAGCCGCTACAGGCGCTGATGGCCACAATTTAAACTTCCTAATGACTGTGGTGGGCAGATTACAGGGGAAGGACTACTCACTGCTTGTGCCAGAGTGACTCTTTGACCTTTTGTGCAGTACCTGAGCAGCCTTGGATATTTCCTGCTCAGTCAGCCAGTAACAGAGGACAAATAGAATAATTTTGAATTAATTACAATCCCCATCAGTATATTCATGTATCCAAACAAATTAGTGAAAAAAAAATCTCCATAAACTTGTTTCAACTTTTTAAAGAGTTGATCGTGGTACCCTATATAAAATTATTTAACATATATATTGTTTTAAAATACTCCAATTATGTTATAAAATAATATTGGCAGCAAAATGCTGAAGTGGAGGCATCCAGACTCTCTGTAAGCAAAAGCTGCATTAACAAGCTGCCAGCAGCACGACAGCTGCGTTTAATTTTCATAAAAGGGAGCAGATTGCTTCAGCTGCCCCCCATAGGGAGGTGAGGCCCAGGGTGTATCCTAGAAGGCACGGCTGCTCCTGCCCCAGGCATCCCACGCACAAGACAGAGCAGCCTCACACCACATCCCGCAGTCTAGAGAGCCTCTCTTGCATGGAGTGGTAATTTGGCATTTTCCTTCTCCCTTCCCACTAGCTTGGGAGTGAGGCTGTGACAGAAAAAGGATACTTAACTTCTTTTTAATTCACCCATACTCCATGGATACAATAGGATGAGATAGGAAATAATTAATGACTAATGCAAGCCTCTTTTTTATGCACTCAGAGAACAGCTTCTTTAGATGTTAATAGTTCTGCTAGATATCAGTTTCAAAAGTCCACACAACTCAGGCTGCTGAAGAGGGCAAAAGTTGAGGCAAGCAGAACCACAGTGCACATCTTTCAGAGGATTTATTTTTCACCCAAGTCTACAATGTATTATTTATGATTCCAAGACCGCTACCAGTTGCTGATGATGTCACACTTGGCTTTTTACATCTTTTCTGCCACCTGAATTCTAACTCTGAGAAATCTTACACTGCAGTGAAAGGCAGGAAGATGTCAAAAAGCATGTGCTATGACTTATCACGCCTCAAACATGCTGAGAACACAGACACTATGTAATGCCTGATAGAGTGCTTTCGCATCGGGACATCAACAGCTTTTCCTTTGTCAGTAGTGCTAAATGAATTGGAAGATTGCTGTGCTACAGCTTCTCAGTCAGGAGAGCTGTCAGCAGCTTTGCAATGGCCATCTGGGGAAAACAAACGCTTGGCCCAAAGCAAGATGACGTAACAAGAGAGGAGCACTGGTAGGGACACGGTGGATTATATTAAAAACCCATCTTATTTGTTAGCTATCTGTGGATGACAGCATTGGAGTGAACAATAAAATGCTTTTATGATGCTCTGTAAATCCCTTGGGTTCACCACACTTGTGTACATCTTGAGCTCATCTATTGGCCAGGAATGAAACAGAAGTCAGTAATATTTCATTCAAGATTAAAATTGTTATTTATGTATAACTCAAATAATAGCTGCCGCACAGTGCAGAAGTCTGTCAACTATATTTTGCTTTTTTTTTTTTTTCTTGACACACATCTTTTCAACTCATTTTCATTGTACATTTGTTTGGTAAAAGATCATGAATACTTTCTTTGCTGTGCTGTGGGAAACTAATGCTGTAAGGTAATGTGCAACGTGTATTAGTTTTGTTGTACACAGAAAAAGAGCGAACCCATTGTAACAATGACAAATACCAAAAATCAAGTGTCTGCTACCCCAGTTTTATGAAGAACAGAAAATTCCTTGTGCGTGCAAAATTTAATCACATTAATAACAATTTGATGTATTGATTAACAAATAATAATTTGTAAAATATGATGATCAGTTCATGACTATTTCCCAATCACGCAAAGTTTATTCAGTTGCGTGACTTTTGCTTACACTATTAGGTCTTGGCTGACCCATAGTGGCAGAATGGGTGAGATTTGAATCCCACCTGGTGGTTGAAGTAGAATGACTGTGTTCAGTTCAACGGAATTTCTCCTGATTTGCAACAGGTTAATGGAAATCAGAAGCTGGCAAAGTCCCCCTGGATTTCTTTCTGGCCAAATCTACAGGATAATGGCAAAACAGTACTGAGGAGGGTGCAGTGAATCAGCAGACCAAAGTGACCTGTTGACACTGAGAAGTTTGCACGTTTATAGCACAACCAGAACCCCTCCGAACTCAAAAATCAAAAAATCAAGATGCCAAAAGCAAAAGAGGGGGAAAAAAGAGCAATCTTATATCTCCCTTGTTTAAAGAACACTCAGAAATACATAAGCAAGACAGACAGCATTTGCTACACTGAATGTTAGTCCAGTAGTCCACTAGGATGTGATAGTCTGTGCTGAAGAATCTCAGCTATGAGACTTGCATCCTAGCAGTTTACAATACACCTGCCACTCATAAAAAATCATGTAAGTTGAAATGTAGCCAGAAAGGAGAGGTACAGAAATCCAGTGTTAGATTTATTTAGATAAAGATGTTTGACTTTGAAGTCTGCATTAGCAATCAAGCTTACATTCACTCAGAAAAAGAAGAAGAAAAGTATCTCACCTGAATTTCAGAGGATCACCTCTGTCAATCAGGACTTCATCAGAGACCCAGATTTAACTTACAATTTTCTCAATGGAAAGGTAAACAGTACAGCATGTTCTGAAAATTAAGATTCGATGATTAAAGACATTATTTATGACACATGAGCTTGCTCAGTTTGTTTCTTTGTGCATTTCAGTATGATTCACTGAAAAATCTGCTGATAGTACATTTTTGCTTAGCCTCGTTTGCTTCGTCTGTTTGCTTGCAGTTACCATAGTTTTCAGGCACCTTCCTTTAAGGAATGGCAAGATACAGGTAATAATCAGGAGCTATAAATTCACCAAACATTGTGGATGCATGAACTGGCTAAAATAAAACAAAACAAACAAACAACCCACCCTCCCACTTCCCTCCCAAAAATTACAACAAAGCAAGTTGCAAAAGAAGCAGCTGTGTCCCTGAATCCCAACCGAAATCCAACAGAAACCTGATTCTAAGAAGTTACATATCAGGACAAGACCATGAACCTCAGTGCAAATTCCTGAAATCAGATTTTTAGGGTTTGATTTTTTTTTGTTTGTTTGCTTGGGCTTTTTTTTTTTGGGGGGGGGGGGGGGGATTTTTTTTTTTTTTTTGGTTGGTTGGTTTGGTTTTCTGGTTATTTTTGTTATTGTTTTGTTTGTTTTCTCATAATAAGAAAATAAAATCAGTGTTAGTTGGAATGCCACAGCGTGTAACTGAAACATCCAAATTCTGAGAGACAAACTGAAAGACATTGTCTCCAGTGCTTGCAGAGCAGGCAAACAGCAACAGCAAGAATTGTGCCTCTAGCCCAACCTCTCATTAGCTTCCATTAAATAAAAGGAAGAAACAACCAAACAAAATCAAACACAAACACCACATGCTTCTCAAACAATACGAAGAAGACCGTGAATATCCCATTGCAAAGATTGTGCCGTTCTTCAGATAGTCAGCTAAATTACTGAAAGGACCACTTAAAGCTATGCAGAGATATAATTTCAGGTGTGTTCTCTATCCAGAACTAATCAGAAAAAAAGAAAACTTCCCCGTTTAACAAGAAAACATCTAGTAGTAATTGATAAACAGACTTACAAGTTCCCATTTGAACATTCAAATGGTAAATAATAGCTATAAAAGGTAAGCAAAACCCTCCATTTGTGTGTGGGTTGCTGTAGAGTGATAAAAGGAAGATGTGGGAGCAGCAAATATTGCTCTCTTGGCAGCCTTCATATCACTGCATAAAGGAAACATTTCAAAGAAATAGTACAAAAGTCACAGTTGAAAAGGCAGAATGATTTTTTAGAAGTATTTTGTGACTGCTCATCTGTTACCTAAAACATTCACACAGCTCCCAGTAGTAAATAATTCCTTCCTCCCTGAAAGGCAGGCATTTTTCCTTCTTTCAGAGAGGCAGGAAAGTTTAAAGCTCTGAGACTAAGACTCAGGTTAGTGGGGTTCTGCTACTGAGTCAAAGCTGTGACCTCAAACCAGTCACCTTCTCCCTTTGCAGACCTATTTTATTCTCTTTGCTTGTAACTTCTTGACCATTTATGGTACTTCGTTCATCCATTGGACAGCTGTCAGTTTGCCTGCATTCCTTCTCTCCCATTATTGGGATGTTTCAAGGCTTTCTTCCTAATTGAACCTAATTGGCTGTTTAAAATGCATAATCCACTTTAGAAGATTACTGTAGCAGAGGCTTTTAGGAAATGTGTGTTCTTATGTTATCGAAGGTCTTTGGCATAAATGGCTTGTGGTTTTCTACCCCTTCACCCCACCACATCACTAGAGATGTTTGGAAGAATGCACAAGCAGCTTCCAAGAGTCTTCTACAGCACTGCATTTTCCTTAGGAAACAACAGCAGCTGATGAGGGAGGTATAGGTTTGGACTGATGTTTTGGAGCAGGTGATATAATATATCAACAAACTGGATTAATCAACAGGCATTTTAAATTAATGAGCTGCATTCTAAACAGTTCACAATGTGCATAGTTTAAATAATTTTATCAAAAATAGAAATAAAATCAACATTTCCAGGAAAATACACATCTACTATCAGTGTTTTTTCCTACCCAAAGACTGAAAGATATGATACTACAATATACTGAAGTCCTTAATCAATCACGAAGAAGAGAAAGGGTGAGGAGAAAAGAGAGAAAGAGAATTACAGGAGAATTAAGATTCCTAACCTGCTAAAGATCCAATAGCCACTGTTGGAAAAGGGATATCTTCTATAATAACCACATTTATTATGCATTGCTAGTAAAATCCTGACAGGTTTATCAAGTCATTATACAGAAACCCTACCAACAGTGCATGCTCACATACCAAAAGCCCACAGTCTAAAATTACATGTTTGGGCATTTGTTGGATAAGAATATTTCAGGGGGGAAGATGGGTGGAAAAAAGCGAAGAGATAAAAAGAAAGAATCTCCTAATAACATGAGCAGAGTCAGGCATATCTGCAGTTCTTGACAACTACATTATTTCCACCATCATTATCTCAATGTTACTCTATAAGCCCCCTGAAAATACCTTGTAAAAGGATAACTCAGAATCCACTGATCTTACGAAAGTACAGGTTTTAATTGCCTAAACCAATATCCCCCTCTGCATTTTCTCTCCTTAAAGAAGATCCTAATAGACCTGAAGCACCCAGGACAGAAATAGGGCAGTATTATAGAACACAGCAAATTCAGACGAAATTCACCAAGCCACTGCAAGTTTGTGAACTGATTTTTGAGGAGCTGGGTGTTCCAATAGAGCACAAAAAATATGGATGGAAAATGAGGTTGGTTTTTTTTTGGGGAAAGGTTATGCTGACACTTAAGAGCGACATCTGGTTTACCCAAGAATAAGTGCCAATAAATACCTTAAGATGGAGCATTGACCACACACCTCTGCAATCACACTGGAGATATGTGAAATTTATCGTAGGCCTCCCTGTTATTTACCTCACTAGAAGAAGCACATTACTAAAAAGCAAGAACAAACAAACAAACAAACCAACCCACCGGTCTGTGAGGCTGTCAAACAAACTGAAGCAGGAGATGAAGGCAGAGAGAATTCATTCAACATCACAATACAGTCAGCATGGTAGACACAGTGGTCCCTGTTTACAGCTCACATATCCAACTTCATGTGGACAAGTCAGTGCAGACCTCGGAACATTAGCTCCTGCCTTTCAATGCTTATATGACTTGCACCACAACAGCAGGGGACAAAGGCAAAGGAAATTAGGTTTTGTGCAGAGTTTATTACTAAAGTGTGGATTAACACCATTTCCAGGTCACAGAATTCAGCCTAGGTAATTTCCTTGCTGAATTTGCCCAATGTCTTCTTTGGTTTTGTGCTCACCAGCAGCAGCCGCCACTGCAGCTACAAACCAGAAATTGCACAGGTATGTTCTAAAAATTAAGTCCTAAAGGAGAATTTGAATAAATTGACCTAAAACAGAGTCACCAATGTCTCTCTCAGAGAGTTTCTAAGCAGTGTTAGAGGCACTGAACTTTCTTTTTCATACTGTTTCTGTTAGAAGAGAAAAAAAAGCCATAGTACAGTTTTGGTTAGGATACAGTTTTGGTTAGGAAAATTTTCTTCCTAGTAGTTGGTATAGTGTCCTGGTTTTGATCTAGGTTAAGAATAATATTGATAATATATGGATGTTTTAGTTGCTAAGCAGTGCTTTTGCTAAGTCAAGAACTTTCCAGCTTATAGTTCTCTGTTAGCAAGTAGGCTGGGGGCGCACAAAGAGTTGGGAAAGGGACACAGCCAGGAGAGCTGACCCCAACTGACCAAAGAGACATTCCTTACTATATAACATCATGCTCAGCACAAAACTGGATCAGATACCAGGCTTTTATGAAAAATGAGCAGTTACAAATTGAGACGTCAGACTTGTCAACCAAAACCTTCCATCATTTCTATGTTTCAAAAAGAGTTTAAACTTTCACTAAAGCATGCTTGTTTTTTTCTAGAGTTGAAACTAACCAATAGTTTATCAAGATGCTATTTGCTCATTTTGTCTACCCCACCTGAACCAGTGAGGCCAAAGAGGTATGGAAACAATCTATGCTTAAAACCTTTCCCTAAAGAAATCTGGACATGTGGAAAAGAAATTAAAATGCTCATAAGTTTGTTTTTTTTTTTTTAAATAAAGCACTTGCTGTATGTAAGGACGGAGATTTTTGACTGGATTGACCAGGGAAAAACGATCCATGAAGAGGGTTCAGACACTGAGCCTTGATAGGCGGTCGCAATAACTCTGATGAAGCAGCTGTTGTTGGCATTACCAAAGTTTACATATCAATTTATGACAGTGTGATGTGTCAGTATAGGATTGCTTAGTAGCAATTAGTTTCATTTGGAGTGATTAGGTGTTCAGTTACTTACAGACGCCCATGGTGTTAAGAGCCATTCAGATTATGTCTGCAAATTTCTGCTTTGAAAAGTCTTTGAGTATTACAGACATTTCTTGCAACCCAAACCCCAGATTAAAACATGATGGAAGCAATGCCTGCAATTAAAAAAAAAAAAAAAAAATCACGATGACTATAATGGATGAGCTAAAGCCAAGTTATCAACACCAAATTTTCTAAATGTCAGTGCTGCTCCTCACTTACTGGAGAGGAATTGGTTTCAGTCAGAACGGCAGTGCTGGTGAAGCTTCACCTGAAGAGCATTGCTGAGGCTGTAGAGGTCAGCAACAGGTAGACAAACAAGATCACCCTTCTTTACCTATGCATAGACTCCCTCCATCCTGACATCCAGATCTGCTGGAAGAAAAATCATGTGCTTTTCCAGATGAGGCTCTGTTTCTGCAGACAGAACAAAGCTCTGTGCTTGCAGGGACTGCGCGAACACAACAGGGCCTGTGCTAGCACAGTAGATCCTGACCAGCTCTCCAGGTTGGATCCTAGCCAAAAACCCTTTGGCACAACAGCAATAGTATTACAATAACATTGTTGTACCAGAGGGTTGTGGATGTTCCTGTGGAGAACTCTAAATCTGATATACAATCTGGTATACAAAACATCCCCAAGACAGGGGATGCTTTAATTGTCCCATTAATAAAACCTTAAGTATCAATTGCTCAGGTGCCAATTATGTTAAAAGAAATGTAAAAATGAGCTGCCAACATTTTAATATCCCAGTGACATTAAGATACTTTACCGGTTATACTCATGCATTTTGATAGAACTACACCTGCTTCTGGAGTGGAGGCCCTTCCCTTAATTAAACAAGGTACAAATTAATAAGATTAACACGGTGCTACTCTAGTAATATTTGCCCTTGTATACCACTCATGGATAGTATACAGCATGTGATATACTCCAGTCCTCTGCCTGTTAATTCCAGGTCACAGTTTAATTAGCCCATGCATAATATATTTGAGGGATCTCTATTTGTGATGTGATTGCTTTTGTGTTGGAGGTTTAATTCAAGAATCATTTCCTGTATCTCTATTCTGGGCAGGGTAAGACCATGCTGGTCCTAGGAAAAGCACAGCAGCCTTTGGAAATACTTTGCCAGTGACGGGGTGAGATGAGAACCAGCAGTGGCATGATTTCTGCATTAAACTGCCATCTCCCCAAAGCACCCTCTTAAGAATCTCAGCCTGTCTGCGTTGCGTGCCTACTCATAGATGCTGATCCCTACTGATTTCATATATTTCTTTTCCAACATGTAAACCCAAAATCATTTCCAACATAAATGCCCATCTTTGGACCACAGCCGAAGAGTGGCTGATTATTTTCCTATGAATGTTAGACCTTGTATGCTACAAGGAAAATTGTAATCCCTGACATGGAAGGTTTAAAATGTTTTACAGAGATTATTTTCAAAAAGCAATCCTGTGAGGTCCTATGAAGGACTTACAAAATGCTCACAAGTATAAAAATAATATTTTACCGGTCCCCCTTCTTTGATTTTTATCTTTTTTGTCATGTATAGAGACATGGTCTCCTAGCTCTGCAGTAAATAAGATTAAGATTTAAAACTATTCAAATTACTATTATTTGGGTGTAAAAGTCAAAAGTTGTTTAGTCAGAAAATAAGAACAAATCACTCATAAACATATGTGTAATATTGGGTTTCTATCAATGCTTCTAATAATTAGGAAATTACAAACTAAATTGAAGTCATCTAAACAGTATACACTAAGTATAGCTGAAGATACAAAGTATCATAAAAACAAAAATCTAAAGAGTTTGAGGGCATGATATCAAAAATAGAAGTATATCCACATAATTATTCAACACCAAACATTAATCCAGTGAATAAAAGCACTAAGGGTTTAAAGTAATTTGGCTAGCACACACAAATCACTTTGCTACAGTAATCACACGCTCAGACTAATTGTGCACCTGATTCTAAAATAAACCTCACAGCTTAAAACATTAAGCAGAGGGTTAAGACACTGGTGCTGAAGGCGATAGGATGCAATTATATGTTCATTGTGTTTTAGATAGGGTTGTTTCACACATCAGTGCTAGCTTGGTCTACAGCAATTCAAGAATCAGACTGAGCATGTCCATTGGACATATACTTTTTTTTTCCTGATAATACCACTATTTGCACACACAACATACCAACAGGGTAGCAGAGGAAGAAAGAAACAGAGCAATTCACTGATGTCATTTAGACATACCTTAGGTACATTTCATTAATAGCAATTTAAATTAGCCCCCACTACTTTTCTACATTTCTGTGGTCACGAGTGGTGTTTCTCAGACAATATTGTCCTTTTCACAACCTGCGCCTTGGAAAGGTCTCCAGAAAAAATCAAGCCATCTAGATTTCTGAAGATGTCATGTCCCTCCTTACAATAACAAATTGCCTTGAAGATGTACTTTAAATCATATATCTCCAATTATAAACCATGTTTTCACACTTCTATACCATCTTTGTTCCAAGTGAGTGCCACCTGTTTCCAATAGCAAAATACCTTATTAGTCAATTGCTATCAATTAACCTTCAGCAACCACACACTGCATTACAAAAGGATTATGAATGTAGATCAGATCACAGTCCATCACAGGGAGGGAATTAGGTGTATACATAATCAAAGTCCATTACACCATATTTTGTGTGTAAATTACCACAGCAGGGCAGCACCAGTGTTTTCAGTATATCTGAAAAACCCTTGGTGCATACTAATACTTGTTGGAGCTTTTCATGCAATGAGCAGACCTAGCAGTAGTAGCAGTGTAAGACCTATGGTATTAGAATTTAACTAAATTTAATTTTTCTGTCTTTCATCCACATCTCATGTCAGGATGCATTGTGCATTCCTTGTGCTCAAAGAGAAATATACTTCCACAAAAAAAAAAAAAAAAAAAAAAACCAAACATAACCCCAATCTATTAATAATATACATTAACATAAAGAATTATGAACCTGAGATCACAGAAGGATTTATTTCACTATATAAACTAATCTGACGTATTACATACTATGCATGAAGAACTTCTAGGCTTCTCCTCAATTCCCATGTTTTCTTGGTATTTGGATATCATGCTTGCTTTCTTTCCTTGGGCCTGGCAAATCAACAAATATTACTGAGTTTGTAGTCCACCCTAATTCCAGTGCCATGACAAACCTCCAGCAGCAGTGGTGTCACAGCTGACAATTAAAAACATAACAACTTACTGTTGAGAACAGGCAAGGGATGTGCTCTGTGGCCTGACACTCCTTCATTTCTAAAATGTTGCCTTGGTTCTTAAGCTGTATGATCCCTGTTAACACCAATACAGACTGGGAAGCTGAACTCAGATGTAATGATTGCAGGCTCTTAGAGATCATAGCCCTGTAACTAGACACCAAACTGAATGGACTGCAGAAACAAGTGACAGCAAAAATGTTATTAACTGTTCCCAATAGTCACTGCTTTGAGATAGATTCACCACAGATTCGTCTCAATATGCTCTCTCTCTTCTCCATCCTTTTGTGATAAAACAACATGCATGAGAAAAATTATCCTTTCTCTCCAGCTGCAGATTTTTGTCTGCTGTTAACTTTTCTTGCTCTGTTTCACTCCTGACATTCCCATATTTCACCAACTATTTCTAGCGTTGGCTGGTCTAAAGAAAACTAAAAATCAAATGTGGTCCCCATAGCAGTAATTTTAAAATAACAAGCTTTTCTTATTAATGAACTTGCTGTTCAAAGGCTAACCCAGACTCATGGAAACCAGGGACAAAGGCCACTGAAGCCAATGAGGCATAGATCTGTCCTGCATTCAAGAAACCTTCCTACGTTTTGAGGCAATACCATCTACTTAGATGAGAATTGCTCTTTCAAAGATCCATGACTTGTGGCTGTGTCTTAGAGGAACTTTTCTCTAGGATTCCCCCTTTTTTATTTGGACACCTCAGAGTGGGAATGTGTCTGTGTTCTCACATATACTATCGTCTCTTCATCTTAAAAAGGAAAACTAAACTTCTATCTCACCACACACTTGTGGCTTCTGCAGTCGTAACTTATGTTTAAGTACACAAGTGTATATAGACAAATGAACCACATTATCACACCAAATACACTGACCTAACCCCAGATGAACAAATGCCATCGAGAGGAAAAAGCCATCAAGGGGGAAACACTGTATTTCTTAGGAAAATGCTGTTCCTTAAGCACCAGTTTTATCAAGCCTTTTTTTTTTTTTTTCTGGAGGAAGAAGCATTTCTCGTAATAGTGCTGACCACACCAGTAGCAGACACTGTGCTGCTGAGGTGCATAACTGGAAGCAGAACTGTGGGATTGGGAAAACTTTTCCAGACCTGTGCTCCCAATTCACAGCACTGTAAATGAAGGAAGATCTAAGTACTCAGCCACTTGGTTGAAAGTTATCCATAACAGACTTACAAAAATAGATGAATAATAATGAAGAATTTGATGCATGTAAAACCAATTCAAATGTCAAGAAGAGTCATATATGCAATGTAGACACTAGGCCTGAGCCTGTGAAGAAACTGGCAGAAAATCACAGCATGTCTTGCACTTCCCTTTGTCTTCACATGTGAGCACTTTTGGTGTTTACATCCCAAAGACATGGATGACAACAGAACATATACAACAGCCTGTGCAATAATGATGCTAAAAACTCTGAAATTTCTCATAACAAGCAATGCTCTAGCATAACGCTCAGCTGTACAGAAATATGTTATAACTTTATTACAGCATTAAAGCTGCTAACTTACTTTGGATATAAGGGGCTGACTGGCACGGGTGATACAGTTGTGGGGGTCTATTACAGACCTCCTGATCAGGACGAAGGAGTTGATGAGGCTTTCTACAGGCAACTGGAAGTAGCCTCGCGACTACATGCCTTAGTCGTCGTGGGGGACTTTAACTACCCCGATATTTGCTGGAAGACTCACACAGCCAGTCATTCACAGTCTAGGAGGTTCCTCGAGTGCATTGATGATAATTTCTTAATGCAAATGGTGGACGTACCAACTAGGGGAGCAGCGCTGCTAGATTTAGTACTCGCCAACAAGGAGGGTTTGGTCGAAGTGGTGACGGTCAATGGCAGCCTTGGCTGCAGTGACCATGAGATGGTGGAGTTTAGGATCCTGTGTGGGAGGAATAGAATACCTAGCAAAGCCACAGTTCTGGATTTCCGAAGGGCCAACTTTGGCCTCTTCAGTCAACTGCTAAGGGAAGTCTCATGGGAAAGTGTACTAGGCGGTAAAGGGGCTCAAGATAGTTGGTTAGCATTCAAGGACCGCTTCTTCCAAGCTCAGGATCGGAGCGTCCCAATGAGTAGGAAGTCAAGTAAGGGATCTAGGAGACCGGCGTGGTTAAACAAGGAGCTGCTGGGCAAACTCAAGTGGAAAAGGAGAATCTATGGATTATGGAAGGAGGGGCTGGCCGCTTGGGAGGAATATCGGACAGTTGTTAGAGGATGTAGGGAGGCAATTAGGACAGCTAAGGCCTCCTTGGAACTCAATCTTGCTAGTCGGGTTAAAGACAATAGAAAGGGCTTCTTCAAATACATAGCAAATAAAACTAAAACAAGAGGCAATATAGGCCCACTGCTGAACAAAGTGGATGCCCTGGAGACAGAGGATATAAAGAAGGCAGAGGTGCTGAATGCCTTCTTTGCCTCTGTCTTTACTCCTGCAGACTCTCCCCGAGGGCCCCGGATTTCTATAGCCCCAGAAGGAGTCAGGACAAAGGAGGAGTTTGCTTTGGTAGATGAGGATTGGGTTAGGGATCAGCTATGCAAACTGGACATCTGTAAATCGATGGGTCCGGATGGAATGCACCCACGGGTGCTGAGGGAGCTGGCGGAGGTCATTGCTAGGCCACTTTCCATCATCTTTGGTAAGTCGTGGGAAACGGGCGAGGTGCCTGAGGATTGGCGGATGGCAAAGGTCACACCAATCTATAAGAAGGGCAAGAAGGAGGACCCGGGTAATTATAGACCGGTCAGCCTTACCTCCATCCCTGGAAAGATGATGGAACAACTTATTCTTGACTCCATCACTAGGCATATCAAGGATGAGGGGGTCATTAAGAACAGCCAACATGGTTTTATGAGGGGGAAGTCATGCATGACCAACCTTATAGCCTTCTATGAGGAAGTGACTAGGTGGAGGGATGATGGTAGAGCGGTAGATGTAGTTTTTCTCGATTTCAGTAAGGCATTTGATACTGTCTCCCACAGCATCCTCATAGATAAGCTAAGGAAGTGTGGGCTTGACGATCAAGTAGCGAGGTGGATCGAGAATTGGTTGAAAGGAAGAAGGCAGAGAGTTGTGGTCAATGGCGCAGAATCTAGCTGGAAGTCTGTGACTAGTGGAGTCCCTCAGGGGTCGGTGCTGGGACCGGTGCTGTTTAATATTTTCATCAATGACCTGGATGAGGGAACTGAGTGCACCATCAGCAAGTTTGCTGATGACACAAAACTGGGAGGAGTGGCTGACACACCAGAGGACTGTGCTGCCATTCAGCGAGACCTGGACAGGCTGGAGAGTTGGGCGGGGAGAAACTTGATGAAATTTAACAAGGGCAAGTGTAGAGTCTTGCATCTGGGGAAGAACAACCCCATGTACCAGTACAGGTTGGGGGTTGACCTGCTGGAAAGTAGTGAAGGGGAAAGGGACCTGGGGGTCCTGGTGGATAGGAGGATGACCATGAGCCAGCAATGTGCTCTTGTGGCCAAGAAGGCAAATGGCATCTTAGGGTGCATTAGAAAGGGAGTGGTTGGTAGGTCAAGAGAGGTTCTCCTCCCCCTCTACTCAGCCTTGGTGAGGCCGCATCTGGAATATTGCGTCCAGTTCTGGGCCCCTCTGTTCAAGAAGGACAGGGAATTGCTTGAAGGAGTCCAGCGCAGAGCCACAAAGATGATTAAGGGAGTGGAACATCTCCCTTATGAGGAGAGGCTGAGGGAGCTGGGTCTCTTTAGCTTGCAAAAGAGGAGACTGAGGGGTGACCTCATCAATGTTTACAAATATGTAAAGGGTAGGTGTCAGGATGATGGAGCTAGGCTTTTTTCAGTGATATCCAGTGATAGGACAAGGGCCAATGGGTGTAAACTGGAGCATAGGAAGTTCCACGTTAACATCAGGAAGAACTTCTTTACTGTAAGAGTGACAGAGCACTGGAACAGGTTGCCCAGGGGGGTTGTGGAGTCTCCTACACTGGAGATATTCAAGGCCCGCCTGGACAAGTTCCTGTGTGATGTACTGTAGGTTACCCTGCTCTTGCAGGGGGGTTGGACTAGATGATCTTTTTAGGTCCCTTCCAACCCTTGGGATTCTGTGATTCTGTGTAACCCTTTCTATAACCTGCCCCCATGAAATTATTTCACTACTACCTTGCTCAAAGCATTCATCTCTCTATTGCCCATAATTATTTCAATATGCTCCTTTTTGCCCTTTTATTTCCACTAAGACAGCTATAATTATGAGGCCGTTTCTTGTCCTAGACATCCTTGCATCACTAAGAGCAGTAAACCTCCATGAGGCTATGCTGTTAATCTTACCCATAATGACAGAACTTGTAATATTCTGGAATCAAATCCATTTTACAGCTTGTTTTACAGCTCCAGGGTTAGTTGTAACAGTGACAGCTCCTGTGAGATGAGATTAATACATCTTTTACAAAACATGCAAAGCATTTGTTCTGATAAGGTTTTCTGGTGCTTTTAATGTCCTCCACTATTTAATTTTTTTTTTTTTTTTAATAACTGAAGTATTCCACACAGTGGTGTAAAAAATGTTACTTTTCATGCTGATGCCTGAAAAAATGCATCCCTGCACTCTCTTTTTTTCTTGTCTTTTTTATTATTATTATTATTCTTTAACTACTCAGAGACTTAAAGAGTCATTATGAAGGTTTCAGTTTTAATTCTTCTTAAACCTGGTCTACAAGAAGAGATGCCTCTTATAGATTTCCTGACAGCTTAATGACCTAGACTTCTAGAAATGCTTTTTTTTTGTTATAAGCTATGCTGTAAAGGAAACCAACATCAGCACTGCTTCTAAGGGAGAAACTAAAGTACCCTCCACCTAAATGGGGATCGGACATAAGGAATTTTGTAAGGCTAATTTAATATGCTTGTTTTCAGTGGCAGGCAGCTTTAGGAACCAATTATATATAAATTAAGTACATTGGAATTGCTGCTGTGACTTACATTTATGGGGTGTGATACAAATAAAAGACCAGCCTGGATTTTGAGCAGACGCGTTGTAGGCAGCAGATCTGAATCTGTTTGAACTTTAGGGGTATTAGATGCGGGTTGACATTTGTGGCTTTGGTTCATCTCCACAAGGTTTCACAAAACCAGAACATCAAAACTAATTTCCTCAGAAACTGGAGTTGCTCTATTCTCAGTTCTAACTCCAAACTTCATGAAGGCAGTAAGTGAGTGAGGCTCAAGAAGTGGCTTATTGAAGTTCATTGAAGGACTCTAAAATTAGAAAACACCATCCCAAAAGTAAAGAAAAAATGTTTGGAATTACACAAGCGAGACAGTCTGTGGTTTATACAGGGCAGAGTGCATGCAAGCCTTACAATCAGGTGTGAGAAAACTCGTTTTAGATATCTTGTACTTTCTTTTTAATCAAATCCTTCTCTGAGATTTTTAGTGTATCATAATCTGAATTAACAAAATGCTGACACAATCAGCTTCACTGGAACTTTGCATAGCTGTTGTATTTGAAAATGTCAGTGTTAACGCACTGATGTAAGCAATCATTTTTACTCTCTTTCCTAGGACAATTCCCTTAATCAACATAGTAATATCATTGGACTGGCTATTATTCATCCCAAGAAAATCCTATTGATTTCACTGAGGTGGTATTAGACTTTGAACATTTACAGTTGCTGGATTATACGCCTGGTGGCTTCTTATAGATCTCGCATCCTCCTTTGGTTTCCACTCTCCAAGGAGCTTTCCTCAGTAGACCCATGTCCTCTATAAATGTTTCACCCAGAAGTCTTCACCCTACCTATTAGAGCCCAGGGGTCCTTCGGGATGTGAGTCAGGCCAAAAGGCAATCAAAGGTTGTTCTAACATCTATTACTTGAAATCGTGCTTTGTTATGTTGAAGAGTCAATTAGCTGTCAGATATGCAATTAAATCAACCTGTACAGTATCTCATTAAATCAGATATGAAGCAAAGAGTGATTTTTTTAATTTATTTATTTTTTTTAGACAAAGATTATCCTAGTATCAAAACCACCTGAGCAGCTTCCATGCAAGAAATTTATCCTGGAGCTATTTGGGATAAGATTACCAAAATGTTGCATGTCCTTTGCCTCATTTACTTTGATGAGAGCTGAGTGGCTGGATCTTTATGTACTGCTTAGAAACTTGGGATCATGGGAAACACGTCTGTAATTAATGAAAGCACAGTATTGCATGTATTTTAATTGCTCTATTATTACTAATTCATCAAGACAATGCTAAACCACAGGAAGACCGGTGAAAAGGTTTTATATGGCTGCAGTAAAAGGAGTTCACAGGAGCAGTCAAAGCTGTTCAACTGTCAGCACGTTTGACCAGTGGCTGCCAAGACGGAAACTGATACAGGAATTAAACATTAATGGAATTCAGAATTTTCACAGGACCCAAATCAGAGGGTCCTCAAGATCTTACTTTAACAATTGTTAAAGTCTCACCAATGGATATACCATGCTTCCTGGATACTATTTAATTGAAAGAGTTTGTGTTTCCAGTGATTTCAGGCTCTAACAGATGTAAGACCTAGTCAAGAAGCAGGTATAAAGAAACTGGGAATATCATTAGAAGAATGTGAAAGGAAGACATAACTCTAAATAATAATGTAAAAATAAGAAGAAAAATAGTATTGGAAAGATAGATCTCCACTATTCTTTCCTCTTTAATTATTTAGAAAAGGGGGCAGGGAAGACACCTCGAATTCTCTCTTGCCTGCCAGTTACTTCTAGCAATTTCTGGTTATAGGCTTAATAGCCCCAGTGGACCGATAAGGACTGAAAACAAATAACACAGCTACAGTGAGTAATTAAAAATGGCTAGCTAGGATTCGTTGTCCACTTTGTTGTGGATGACTGCTTTTAAACTTCTTTATCACTACTTTTGTTGTAAAAACACATATTCTAGAAGCAGGAAATCTGTCAGGCTGACTGAAAAGGTCCAACTAGTCAGAGGTCTTCATGAGCCTGTACATTTTTCAAGACTTGTTTTAACCCATACTTATTTCACTACTGAATTATCTGCATTTGGCTACTAATGAAAATCTGCTATAAAAAGCAACTTCTCAGGAAACATAAACCAGAGACCTGGATCTGTGAGTGAGCTACCGCTCAAAGAGTACATCAGTATGTGGTATGAGCAACACATCCCTCCCGTGGGGGGAACCAGCCTCCCCAAGCCCCCATCTCCCTCCCACGTTGCTTCAGGAGGAAAGCAAAAACACCCTGACCCTTACCCTCAGAAGGTTGTAAGGTTGTCACCTAACCCTCAAGGATTAATTCAGACTAATTTAGCTCCTGCTGTGCTCAGAGGGGCTTGTGGTTGTTCCTAATGTGCTGTCTTAATGCCATGAAAACGCATTTACCTCACCTGTACCCTGCAGCTCTTTGGCAGTTCCAGGGAAGTTGCAGCAGCGGAATGCAAGTCCCAGTTGCTGTGCCAGATTGCTAGCTTCCCATGAAAGGATATCCAACAGTCTCATTCAATGGAAGACACTTTTGGAGGCTTTTTGCTTTTCTTACAAGGATCCTCAGTCTGACAGCGATGTTAACAGAGCTGTAAAAACATGATAAAATAATCTGGCATTTTTGTGGGTAACTCAAGTCTCACTAGTATTCAAGTTATTGAATACATGGTTATTCAAGTGCCATGTAAAACAGTGCTTAGGCAGATCACTCAGATCATCACTCCATCTTCCCATCTGAGGCTTTAGCCACCCTACCTAGCAAAATGTTTTGTGACAGGCACCTCAGCCAGTAAAATTTAACACTCAGTGTTAAATCTGTGGAGAACTGCATGCAGGATAAACACAGCAATTTGGTGAGCTGTTAACAGGAAGGGCTAAGACAAATATGTGGGTCACTTGCAGGAGGGTACCAACACCAGAGCTTTCCTTCTGAAGCCCACAGCTTTCCAGTGTGTCCAATGCATGCAGTCACAGGAGTTTCCTGGAATCACTGTTTTGATGAGTAAGACAGGAGGTTTGTAGATCTTGGAGTGGATGCAGCAAAATAAGAAAAATGGCTGGCATTGTTTCAAACCGTTAGTGCACTGGTTTGCTAGGTACTGTGCCAGTAATCTCTCGCAGCTGAAGTGGGACCTTTCCAGGCAGAGGCACAGGCTGTGAAACTTCTCAAGGGTAGGGTATTAGCTAAGGGATTGGGCAAACATAGTGATACACAAGTGCTCCCACATCCCAGGTGCAACTTGGATTGATTTTTTATTTTAAATAATAAACATAATTAACTTTTAAACTTGGAGGGCTCTGGTAGACACTGGAATTGGAATTTCATGAAAGATTATTACAGACATTACAGAATAATTAAACTCTTCCTACATTTCTTCTTTTGCTTGTGAACAAAGGAAGCTGCTTTTGACCTTCCAGCCCAAAAGTGCAGCTGCCCATTTACACTGGAGTTGGCTGAGGCTCAGAGAAGTGTTAAATCTCTGTGAAACCTCACGTCATCCCTCCCACCCCTGGGTCCTTTCTGAAATATGTTTCCCTTCTGTATATTTCTAGTCATACTAAAATCAAACAGCTCTTTAGCTCCATTAGAAAGGCAAATTCAGTGAGAAACCCAGCTCAGTTTTAAGACTGGGCATTTAGGTATATTCACATCAGACATTCTGATGAGTTTAATTCAGATTAAAATGCCTATAATTTGAGAATCATATTTCTTCCTGATTTTATCCCATGCTTACATGATGTCAAGAAAAATTTACAAGACACATGGGCAGACTCTAATGTGTTCCTCAGTCTGTGGTCTCTGCTAGTATAAAATCTCTCCCAAGCTGTTACTGTTTAGCATGCACAAAAGTTTCTTCAGTACCATTGGTAAGTCACAAGTTATTTCAAACTTTGTACAACTTGTGTTTCCAAATGCAAATGTCTTAGTAAACTATGCAGTTGTCTCCATCTATCATCAGGGTAATCTTCAGAGTGAGAGGGAAATGAAAGATCGGGAAACAAACTGTCCCTCATTCACTGAAAAGCAAGCCTTTCTCTGCTAAGATTGTAACTTTTAATTAGGCAAGAAATAAATAATTGAGAGTTGGGCAGACTATAAAACTGTAATTACCTTTTCAAATCACTGCTAACAAGCAAATTAGCCACAGCACAGAATAGCAGCAGATCAATACCAACAGTAAAATTAAAAAGATTTTGCTGATCGTGTGTTGTCTGTGGATGCAAACTGTAAAAGAGGTCCCTGCAGGCCTCACAACAATAACCTACAAAAGAATGAGACACAAAGGGTATCGAGCTCAAAGGTACTTCAATTTCCCTAGGTGGTGAGCACTCGTCCTATCAAACCACCTATTAGTCACAAACTCACACAACCAAGAACTTTCAGGCCTCTTGAGGTCTCCTGTCATCTTGAAAGAGATAATACCAATAAGAGGCACTAGTTCCTCTTAAAGCATGTTCAGTTTATTGTTTTTCAATAGCTCAAGCAATTTATGAGGGTGATGCTGCCAACACATATAAATAAGTTTGCATATCCACTCCTCAGCAAAGGTCTGGAGGCTCACTGCAAATTAGTTAACTCGGAGAATTAAAAAAGAAAGTAGGCTGAGGCACCTAAAATTACAAGATTCTGCTGGGGAACAAAACAAAATCTTCACTTGCTTTAAAAGCTATTGGCTGACATTGTGGCAATGGTGCATTTACAAACGTTCTGTATGGTTGTGTATTTGGTAAAAATCATTGCAACTGCTGCGTCTGACTTCGCTACAGCACACAGAATCACAGAATCACAGAATCCCAAGGGTTGGAAGGGACCTAAAAAGATCATCTAGTCCAACCCCCCTGCAAGAGCAGGGTAACCTACAGTACATCACACAGGAACTTGTCCAGGCGGGCCTTGAATATCTCCAGTGTAGGAGACTCCACAACCCCCCTGGGCAACCTGTTCCAGTGCTCTGTCACTCTTACAGTAAAGAAGTTCTT
This sequence comes from Lathamus discolor, assembly GCF_037157495.1. Classification (NCBI taxonomy): domain Eukaryota; kingdom Metazoa; phylum Chordata; class Aves; order Psittaciformes; family Psittacidae; genus Lathamus; species Lathamus discolor. The sequence goes on from NC_088884.1 coordinate 109,385,286, forward strand.
CCTGATGTTAACGTGGAACTTCCTATGTTCCAGTTTACACCCATTGCCCCTTGTCCTATCACTGGATATCACTGAAAAAAGCCTAGCTCCATCATCCTGACACCTACCCTTTACATATTTGTAAACATTGATGAGGTCACCCCTCAGTCTCCTCTTCTCCAAGCTAAAGAGACCCAGCTCCCTCAGCCTCCACACGTTCAGTTCTTTCTGAAAATGCTGAATGATACAGCTATTTTCTAAAAAATGCCATTTTGCAGTACTGAATACTAGCGAGATTTGTGTTTGAAAGGTGAAAAATGTAATTTTGAGATACCTGACAGTAAGATTTCCTTTTTTCTTTTACTGACTGTATACCGCACCTCAAATAATGCGGAGAAATAACCTCAAACTACATGTTTAAGCATCCAATACAGTTAATACATTTTCAAGAGCTATGTTTATATGTTTGCGTATGTATGCAATTTAGTTTTTATACAACTGTAACAATAGCTTTATTTTAAAATAAGTTAACTATACACATAACACAACATACCTTCAATATATTTGCTTATCAGCTAAGTAATAAATAACCTTAGGAAACCTTTTAGACAGGATTTTAACTGCAATTAACAGTGCATTAGTTATATGGTTTACTGTCAGAAACTGTACATACGGCATCATAAATTCAAGTGTAAAGATGTGTTGTATAGCAAAGCTTTGCAGTCTTCCTGTTATGTGTCTGTAAAGGTTGAAATGAAGGGATAAGGCTGATATCCATGACGAAAAATAATATTTGTTCTAATATTCTAATTCTTAATTTATAACTATCCTGCTTATTATTATGCCATCAATTAGAACATGTTTTAAGTGGCTGTTCTATCAGTTGCCTTTCCTTGTACAATTTACAGTAACAGAAGTTATTATATCTTCAATATGAAGCACTCCAAAAACTCCTTCTAATTACTTTACTTGTGGCACAATAGGAAAACTTAATTCTTAAAAACTTAATGTATTTGCTACATTTTTAGTGCTTGTGTTTGCAAAGAAAACAGAGCATGCCTATGTTTACATGTTTTCTGTGTCCCGTAACCACTGAGGAAGCACAGTATGGTACAGTAGCTGCAGAGAAGAGACAGTAATTTTTAGCAGACATACCTGTAGAAAGCTGCCCACCCAAACATGGGAAGAAATTACTTCTGTCAACTGATCCCCTCTTTTACTATGGATAAGGACTGTATCTTGTGCAGAACTGATGTGGACAAGATCCTTTCCTGGGTGTTCCTGATGGGACTAACTCTGCTCCCCATGCTGCTAGTCAGGGTGGTGGTAGAGCAGCACTCTCACAAAGAGATGCTGCAGGGTCAGCTAATGCAGCAGGCAGACCATGAAGTCAAACTTGGGACACTGCACTGGTTGATGGGGGACACTCCCAGGTGTCCACAGACTCCATGGACTGTAGGAGAGCCCTTAAAGCCTTGCCAGACATCCCAAAGCCTGTTAAAATTCAAACTGAAAGGAGAGGTGGATGAACTGAGAGAGCGCAAATGTCCTGTGGATATGAAAAATGCTGAGTAGGTCTCAGCCAGAGGAGCAAATAATAATTGTGAATCAGAACTGGTATTGCCTCCACTGCATTATTCAAGGTATGCTTCATTTCATTTTTAATATAAATATCTGTGTTACGCTGTGTGCCTGTGGTTTCATATTCCCAAGAGTGAGACTGGGGAAGAAATACCTGTAAAGGTGACTACAAGGCTTAAATTTTAAGTCCCTAAAGCCTGGGAGCTTTAGGTATGGGTTTGAGCCATATGTTTTATTTATTTTAGGAAGGGTCCCCTAGACATATTATTGAACCAGCCTTGGCTACTGTTATTGATATCTGACATAAGGTTATACTTAATCACTAACATTTAGTACCACCGCCATGAGGAATCTGAAAAATCCAGTCTGACCAGCCAATCTACCATTATGGGAAATCCTTTCCAGACCCCAACAGGCAACTGCATAAATAAAGCACACAGCAAAATATCAAACCAATGAATAAGCTGTCATATAAACAAGCCAAACAAGCTAGTAAAAACCACACTAGCATGTAAAGTAGGAAAACAGAGATCTGTGCCATCAGAATGAGACATATGTACCAGGACAGCAAATGTACTTTCTTGCAAGGGATCAGGCGATGGAGGGGCAGGAGGAACAGCTGAGGGAGGCTCTGACTCCATCTCTAGCCGCAAACTAGAAGCAATAAGAAGTATCTTTTTAAAAACAGCAAAGGAACAAATATATCTTTATAGTGTAGGGCTTGGAAATGCATGAGAGAACAGACAAAAAGCCCCCTTTCTTGCCTGTAAAAGTTTGGTGAAGGAAGATTTTTGCTATTTCTGTGTTGGAGCTATGCATGACCATTCAGCAAGCAGGGTTTCACCTTTCTGAAATTAATCTGAGTGCAAACTTAAAAAGGTGGCAATCAGTTCTACTGATTTGTAAATACTGAGCCTATTCTGTCCATGGAAGACCTTTACCTTTGATAGCCAGCTGAATATTACTTTTTAATTTTTCATCCCGTCGGGAGGGATAACCACACTCTTTATAAAGAGGAACAAAACTAAGTATTTTTTGTTCCTCTCTATAAAAACAAAACAAAGTTGACCATTTCAGCCAGTGCTACAACTCTGCACCACTTGTGACAACTAAACCACTTATGTTACACTGGATGCATTTTTCTAAATTTTAAGAAGCTAGGGAGTTTTACATTGCTGGAGGACAACTTATTCTTATTTTAGTTCAGAACCTGAGAGAGAATAATCTGACTTAATTAAAACACTGGAAGTCAGAAGTGTGAAGTCCAGCCCACACTGTTTACTGCAGCAAAGTATTTAGCTCAGTAAGCTAAACCCAGCCCTATATGCACCCACTGTCACCATGTAGGTTCTAAATTAGCCCTTTTTCAATATCTGTATTAAATACCATTTATTTCTCTTCCAGCTTCGATGTTGCTGAATTTGCATTCCAGTTGAGACTCAAAACACATCATATCCATTTTAGACTTCCTGAGAATATAAGAGAAGTAGAAATCATGCAGATCATGTACACCACAGTTACCTTAAAAAAAAATTAACAGACTAGTAACAGATGCTTTAATCGCAGTGTTGTATATAGTAACCATCCCCTTTTCCCACAAGCTAAGTCTGTAATTACTATGTATTTGCATAGGGGACTCATATCTTAGACATGTGGCTGTAATGACAGGTTTTTCTCTTATTTTTCAGCATTTGTGTTGCTACATTTTTATTTTTAAAGTAGAAACAAGAATCCACACAATATCTAAAAAAACACATTGAAGTATTTTCTAAGAAATTAGTGGGCAAATCTATCAACGGAAAGTTATTGTGTGCCACCGAGTGTGGTTTTAAAAATAAAACCACCTATAAGATTTATGATATTGCTCATGTGTACTCCACTTTTCATCCAAAAGGAAGCCAGCTAACTCTTTTCAAGAATAAGTTTCACAACAGTGTTTTTCTTCTTCTCACTTGGAAACATGTTCAATTTGGGAATAAAAATGAGTTACTTCACCTGTTGTGGTGGATCAGATGTCTGAGTCACTACATCACGCTCATTTCAACTGAAATCAATTCTCTGCAACAGGAGGCAGTGGCAAGAGCTGCAAAGCATTGCAAAAATACAGAGAACAAAGACTGTGTCTTTGTAGTTCTGACATCAAGCTTTATACTCTTCTTCTCCATTCATCTCTAATCTAAATTCCAAAATGCCCATCTAATTGCCACGTGATAGTTAGGGGCCTAAATAAGCACCAAAATTAACTTCAGAGCATTTCATTTTCATCCTTACCTCACGTAAAATTTCTAGACTCAGTTCAAGACCAGTATGTGGAAAGAGAGGGTGAAAACAGGCTGAAAAAATGAGTTGTTGATGAGTCAGTTATGGAGGAGAGGAAATAATGGTGAAATGGACAGAGGTTGTACAGATACGATATTAAAAGAGAGGATACCAAATATTAAAAAATATAATAACCTCTTGTGATATTAAATACTTTTGTTTTAGTATTATTTTTTTCTGGGACAAATTAGGGGAGACAGTACTCTGTCCTTGTCAGGATCATTTCTTGTGCCTTATGGTAAATTAAAACCACCTACCTCTACCTGACCTCTTTGACAATCCTAGTTGGAAGCCATAGGACATTATAATCATAGAAGTTGAGAGCATCAGAGAGATTACTAAATATCATTTAAACTGGCTAGCGCAGGTCCCTGCAGTACGGACCTTAACAACCATAAACAGCAAGGAGTTTGGTATCACCTGTTCACACAACTTGGTTGTTTGTCAGTGTATGAATATACTTGAAGATTCACAAACAAGGTCAGGTAAGGGTTTTCCTACACATGTTGTGGAATGTGTGCATTGCAACTGTCAGCATTTCCCAGCCCAATCTTGAACTTAACTAAATGTCACCAATTTTTCCACTTTCGGACTCAGTTGATCCTGGGCAGTTCTTCTGCCCTTTAGTTTTTGAGGCTTCTCTACACCTGATTCTTCATTTATCTCTTCACTTTTTTCCTTTGGTTGTCCTCTTTGGCAGGAGCTCTCTCATCCCTTTTCTCAGCTTTCTGTAGAAAGCCTAATAAAAGCTATTCTTGAATCTCCTTTTCTCTTTATTTTACACCTTATCACTGGCTGATCTCATCCTTCCACCAAAAAAATTTAAGTGCAGGTAATGTCTCCAGGCTGTTGGCACACATGGTTACCCTTCTGCTTCAGAGCTGCCAGCCAAACTGGAATTCAACTTCACTGTTCTGAAAAATCCTCATCTCAGTATGACTAAAACAAAGATCTCTCTATTTTTTCAGTCATGTCCCACCTCTTAGACTTGAGCAGGAAATTTTTTACTAGATATTTTCTCCTTACATTCAAGTCTTGTCCCTGCTTTCTACAACACATGGCTAGAATGCAGACTTACCTATCTGCTTGTCCAATGACGTTTGAATATCGCCCATAGCCTTGGACAAAGGAAATGTCAGTTTGATGAACAGATATCTGCCCCAAATAGCCTGCTAAGATAATTTTCATTGCTTTGCCAATGGGTGCTTCCCCTGTGCATTCACCTTCTCTGCAGTGCACAACCTGTTTGTCTTCGCTTTCAGAGCTCTTCACCACCCATGTTCATACATTATCAAATGATTGATTTATGCCTTGGGTCTTCAATCTCTCTCATATTCCTCTTAGGCATAGGAATATATTATCTGCATACCTTCTACTATGCTGCAGATAAAGTTACCCATAAATACCTGTGAAATTACTTCCTTAACCTATTTGAATTCATCTTTAAAGCTCTCCTTGACAGCAATTACTTTGGGGATATGCTCTGCCACTGCTCAGGGTGCTGATCGCTGTTTTCTAGTGTTCCCTCTACTGCCTGCATCCACCTATTTTCTCTCATCTGATACTTAGGTATTGGAAATGCTTGACTGCAGGTACTCATCTCTTGCTCTTTACTGGTTCTGCAAGTAGTCAAATAGGTTCCTGTCCCATGACTGGCCTCTGATTCATAATGGTAGTAAAAAGAAATAACAATAACAGCAAGAAACAATAATAATAACAGGAACAAAAATAATAAAAGAAACAAAGAAAGCTTTAGGTATTTAATAAAAAATACACTTCATTGCAGTTTTCTAGAACATGACATACAGAAGCACTGGCAACAACAATGAAGAATGATGGGTAGGGTTGGGGGAACAAAGCCACATGAAATAAAAATCATGTCTTATATGATGTTTTATGCTTTCTTTTTAAGTAATTCAAACAAACAAACAAAAAAAAAACAAAACCAAACCAACAAACAAACAAAACCCAAAACCCAACCCAAACAACAAACCAACCCCCCCACAATCCTAACAAACAAGCAAAAGATAAAAACCAGGAGAAAAAGAGACAGTCGCAGGAAACGAACAGGAGAAATGCAGATGACACACAGAAATGTCAGACACAAATAGTAATACAAAGTCAGGAAATTGTTGCCCCTAGTGCTGAGTTTGGCCCATAGTCATGCATAGCACTACTTAACCCACCTTCCAATATCAATAGTTCACTGTAATGCATGCTATAGTGTTAGGTTTTATATTTATATTTACTCATTCTTATGTGAACTCCACTTGCAGAGCTTAAGGAAAACACATCTTTCCGCCATTATTTTTTTAAAGGTGAATGCTGAGTACAGAACTAGATCACTTTTATTGCCTTTCACCTCCTCATCTCTGACATAAATGGGAAATAACCATCTGTGTAACTACCCAAATACATCTGTGGGAAAAAATCTATGCCAGGAAATAATATTACGCTCCTGACTAACATCCCCTTAAGCAAGGAAGTTAAGTGACACAGATGTCTCTCCCTCTTCTCTCGTGCCCACACTAGACAGTCAGAGGTGAGAACCTGGCTTTGAATGCTTGACTTCCATGAGGCTCCTTTGGCTTTGCTGGCACCTTTGTCTCTGGTGCTTACCTTGCAGCTTGTTGTCTGCTTTATATCTGTCTTGGAGCATACGGTAAGAGATTTCTTGTGACAAAGTCTGTGGAATTTTTACTCGCTTTTGAGTGCAAGAATTTTGAAGTTTGGGGCTTTGTTCTTCTGATGAGGTTTTTGTACACTTGGCTATTATTTAAAAAGCTAGGAAAAGATGAAAATAATATTTAAAACAAAGTCAGGCTCACTAGCAGATCTCTGGAATAATGTATTGTCTTTAGGTTTAAAACTGGAATGCTTCACAGTAGCATTGATATGACAAACAAAAGCAAACCCAAGCAATTCAAAGGACCTTAATGGTTGATGTACAAACATTTAAGAAACAGCAGGAAATTTAGACTAAATAAAAGCAGAAGTAAGGAGAGACAGCTGGGAGCGGGGAACAAGAAGACTTGAAACCTTGTGCCAGCAAATGATAAAGTACAGTTTTTACAAGCCTACTTTCTTTATTCTCTATTCAAATTAAAGAAACATTTTGCTACTGTCAGTAACGTTTATGCACTGACTAAAGCTAAAAACACACTGGCGGTGGGAATGTTAAGTTGTTTTATTCAGCACAACATGCTTAAAATACATGAAAAAAAAAAAAACAAACCAATGCATTGTGTTCAAATTTAAATTTCTATTTAAAAAAAAACTAAGATGTTGACCTTGAAACCTTTCTGCACGTGAGTAGTCACTTTGGGTCAATAATAACCATGCAGATATTTCAAAGCATTGCACAAGCGTTCATTTATCAACAGGAAAATTTAGGCTCATAAAGACAAGTCCAGCAAAAAAGGATTTACAGGATCAGGTCCTAATTTTTATCTGTCATATTTAAACTGATTTAAAACTAAATACCTTCAAAAACCTGAGGTAAAATACAGTAGATATACTTATGAGTTAAAGAGGCTGTAGAAAGCACAGAAGATAAACTTAAGAAGGTAAGAACAGGAAGTTCAGTGCCTCTTTATGAGCTTTGGGTTCGGCATCCATACATTTTACAACTGCCAAAACTTTTCCATCTTTCTCTTATTCCAAAATACACTTTAAAATAAAACACTGACACAGATGTATGTGCACAAGTACATCTGTGTTTACCATGAATTTTTAAAAGAGGGTATTTCTAGTCAGGGTGGAGAGCTTGTTATAATTTCATTGAAATCACAAGCCATAGATAAGAACTTAGTTGCATCATTAGGTAAAACTTGAGATGTTCAGAAAGGCACATTTATAAACATAGCTGTTCTGGCCACAGGCAATGAGGACAGTTTTTCTTAGCACCTCTGTACTAAGAAAAGTGTATTTCTTTCTTTAGGTCTTCTTGTGCCAACATTTTTTGAGCAGAAGTTGAAATCAATGATTTGCCCTGCCTAAAAAATTGATGGCTTTTTGTGTTACATACTACAGAGGGGTCCAAGACACACACATGGAGCTGCATCTAAAAGAGTCATTGCAGCAGCCCAGAACAATTCCATGACTATTTCCATGAATTACGCCCCTCCTTTGTTGAGGTTCCCAATAGTCCAGATCTCTACAGAAAGCCATTCCTCTTTTGCAATGGAGTGACACACACAAAGAAACCTTCTTCTAGTCCAAATACATGCATTTGTAAGCTTTTAGTGCAAGCACCGTGAATCTTGGGCGCTTTGGCTGGAGCACTAGAAAAGGTAACTTTGTACTATTGAAGAAAAATCCCTCTGTGAGCCAAAGGTTGAAGCAGCCTGCGTTATGGAGCCAAGCTGGCAAATGAGCAAGTGGAGATGAATCTTACGCGGGGCTGTCAACACACTAACAAGGAGAACATTCCAATGGTAAATTAAATCATATTGAAGCTGTATTGCAAATGGCGTATTAAAAGTATGGAATAAAGAAAAAAACTATTGCTATTGGTGTAAGATGGTAAAGCAGCACCAATGATGACAAACATTACACAAAAAAATTGGGTCTAGCACAGGATTTTCTTATACTTGCTGTCTAAATCAAACCTGGCAGCTGAACATGAAGAATATTAGCCTAAGTTTGGTCCCAGCTCGTAAACAGAACCAGTACAGTTCAAAACAGATTTCTCATGTTGGGAATAAAAGCTGCTCATCAAAAAGCTGATGAGCAGCTACAGGGAGACAGCCCTACAATAATCAATCATCAATCAGTTATAGAAAGTGCTTATTCTGCCATTATACAAAGATCGTCATTGCTATATGTACACTGCTCTCAAGAGAGGAGATAATGGTTTCTTTCAATGACTAAAGCAATAGTTTACATGCAGTAGGACACAATTCTAGGAAAACAGAAAACCAAACAAACAATTTCAGAGTGAAATACCAGTCAACACAGACTGAAGAAGTAGTGAAGGATCCCTATCCTGCTATTTCTTACTTCATTTAAAAAAATGCTAAATTATAACTTTTCCCATTTAGGGAAAGGGAAAAGATATTTTTATTCACAGCAAAATATTCCTCAGAATTTAGAACTTTAAAAAAAAAAAAAAAAAAACAAAACCCAAACCAAACCAAAGAGAAAACCCAAAAACAAAACCCAAAAAAACCCCAGCTTTTTTTGATTCCCTTTCAAAATGACAAGGAACATTGCACCAGTCCAAATTTTGACAATGGAAACTGACTCAGTGAAATGTGTGCATTTTCAGAGTAAGCAGAGGGCTATTTTAAGCTCCATGGAAAAAATATTGAATAATATTAGAAGGTTTACAATATTAGTTTAAGGTAAAGGTCAAGTATCTAAACAAAATATAGGATCTAAATATAGTATAAATCTAAAGTATCTAAAATAAAATAGGTATCTAAACAAACCTTCTGCATAAATTCGGAATCAGAGTGCAATAATGGTTTGAGTCTGCAGAAGTTCTTTATATTATAACACATAACTCTTGAAATCTGCAGATAATAACATTAAATCCCCTGGAAAACGGGGGTGGAAGGAGAAAAAGCTTTTCTGCTGTTTATTTTTGAAACATAGGCATTTTCTTTCCCTTAAGTAAGCCTACAACCACCCTGGCACCTATTCTGCACCACTAAATAACAACTGGATGCTCATGCTTGGAAAGCTGGGTGAGGGAAGCAATTTAAAATTTATTTTCATAGTGGAAAATAGGTTTTGCCAAAATAGTTTCAGTTTATGAAAGGAGAGAACAGCTGTATTTGGTTTATAATAAATCTTTCACAAATCAGTAAAAGCAAATAGACAGCACAACTGCAACCCATAAAAGTGGAAAATATTAAACAACAGACAGTGAAGTTGTTAAACTTTCCCACAGATGCTGTTGGTAACAAGCCTCTGCAGAATACATATGTGAAACGTGCCTGAAAAGCAAACCTGAAGGCAAGGAGCATCGGAATGATGCAGAATTACTTATTAGAGAAATATCCTATTAAGGTGGTTATTCTGGCTATGGAGGAAGGTGTCTCCAGCAGTTTCCTACTCCCATTACTGAATGTTAGTGCAGAATAATTACTTGCTTGCCAAAAATGAGAGGACATTGACCCTGCAGACTTATTGAATTCATACTGCTTGCCTCCAGGCCATGTCGGGGGTTATTCAATTTTGCCTGAGGAGGACAATCTATTATGAGAGATGAGTCAAGAAGGCATCTTCCCTGATTGCCCACCAAAACCATTATCGCAGTGTGGAGAGGGCATGAACAGCGGGTGGACAGACAAGGCAGCGCTGATCCCGATTACCGGGGGACCAGATACAATTTGCATTACGAGCAGCAGTGGAGCTCAGGGCAATCAGCCAGAGACGGGGCTGCTGGCCGCGCAAGCATCGCGCAGCTAATTGCTTGTGCTTGGCCTGGCAACCTTCACCCTTGTGAGGAGGAGGCTGATTGGCTTGATCTGCATCTGGGTGAATATTTGTGCATTGACAAAACCTCACAAGTTATCCCCAAAGGAAAAAACAAATGTTTCAGGTGCTGTACGTTTTGCACCTTGGACATTGTGTCTCATTATTGTTTGACATTGATGTCTTTCAGCCATTTAACAAGACAAAGTCATAGCTTCATTTAAAATGAACAGACTAACAAAAAAATCCCAACAACCCCCCCCAAAAAAAAGACCCCAAACACACCAAAAGAACTAAACACCCCCCCACACACACAAGAAACTAAAATAACAGATTAATTTTTGTTGAACAATAAATATGTGTTTCTTTCCAGCAAACTTGCCCCAACATCTTTCACTTTAATCACTTTAAATCAGGCCCCCCTTTTTAAATGAAAGCTCTTCACAGGTGCCTCAACTTTGAAAGGAGCAGTGCTGTGTTACATACCTGAACACAGTTGCTTAATTTATGGAACTAATTGGACATGTAAAATAAATCAATGTTTTCCAGTTCTCAAAGGATATGCTCTTCCCAACATTGCCTGGTGATAGTGATATTGATCTGAAACCTGACTCAAAGCAAAATGAAACCACTAGAAATGCTATGTGGCTCATTTAAATGTGTTGGGTTTTATTTGAGCCACATTAAACTCTGCTTGAAGGAAAAACAGAAACTTAGTGCAGGAATTCATGTGAAAACATGGGTATCAGCATGGAAAAAAATGTAACTATTTCCTCAGTTTTGTTACCGAAAAAGTGGGGAATCATCCTCCTGTCTTGCACTCTATTTTCCAATATTTTGAGTAGTCTGGAAGTGTAAAACTGTGACGGAAAGCTGTTACTTCAATAAAAAAAATTAGCAAACCCTAACATCCAAGAAAGCCTAAAATATCTTTTTCTAGGTTTGAAAGTTAGCTAAAACCTACAGCTAGTAAGCTTGCAAAATTTAAATCAAATATGAATTTTAATGCATCCTAGTAACAATTTTCATTGTTTTGCTGTCCAAGTTAACGTAAATTATCACCTTTAAAAAGAGAACAGAAAATTCTAACGTTATCCATGGATCACCAAAAACAAGAGCAAGGCAAAATGGGTATAAACTAATTTCTTCTGACATGATGACCAGTCTGTAGGGACAGATTGATGGGTAGACTGAGTATGTAACTACAAGTTATCAAATTGAAACCATGTCTTGGATTATAATGAAGGCAAACAAAGGGAGATGAAGACATTGTGTCAATTTTGTTTACAGTTCACAAGAGCAGCCTGTATTTAAGGGTTTGGTTTAAGACTAAGCCAGTCCTTTCCTCAGAAAAAATCCCATCATTGACTGTTGTCCTTCCAAAAAAAGAAATAAATCTATCTGTTCATAGTAACTTCTTTCATTCACATATTCCTTTCATGAAGCAGAACAGTAATCGTCAGAGCAACAAAGAGGTGCATAAACACAGATATTGAGTGTCACTTTGGCTACCTGGGACATCCCTTTTGTCCAAGTGTTCCAGAAGGGCTCAGATCTCCCATCCATCCTGGGTCATCTTCTCTCCAGTTGCACTATCTAGATTGAAACAAGGTTCAGGCACCTGATTCACATCATACAGAAACACTACAGAACTATTATAAAGCATTATATAATATTAAGTAATCACTGAAAAACATTCAAACCTTGCTCTGAAGAATGTTTTCTTAATTTTCTCTCTGGCTTTTCTGCAGTGAGCATTCCTGTAACATCAGACAGTTTCAGTGCAGTGGAACAACTTCTGCCTGAAGTGAACCAAGGGACCTCTGGCCAAGACTCCCCTTGTCACATTTGCTGTGTGTATCCCACACATTGCATGATGGAAAGTTCTTGAGCAATATACTACTATAATGAGATAATGATAATAACAATATTTTGCATTCTCAGTTGATGTTTCTTCAGTTGAAAGCTAAGTCCCAAGTTACATGAAAGAGCTGTATTAAAGACTCCATTTTAATATTTACTAACTTCTTAGTGCCTGACTTGGCAACCACCATAACATTTTTTCAACCACAGGGGTTTTTGAAAGCTTTGTGCTCTCTGAGCAGGACTGGGAAAAAGTCTGGATGGATTTTCTTTGTTTTACTTCCAGGCATGCTAATGAAAGAAATTGCTCTGTGTATCCTCATAAGGACACCCAAAGGCTTCATGAGCTGTGCTGAGATTCAGCATACCTTGTCTACATTAGGAAGCAGCATACAGGTAAGGGCAGAGGATAGATTTAATTCTTATTCCTGTGTGTGAAAAAAAAAAAACAATCAACTAGCTATTGCACTTTACAAGTAATTGCTAACAGTAGTGGAATGGTGATAGCCAAGAATCTTCCTTGTTGGTAAGGAAGAGCAGCACAGAAAAGTAACTTTCCTGCCATCTTGGTGTTCCTTGTTTGGCCTTTTTTGGTCTACTTGGAGGGAAGGACATGCTACCTGAGGCATAGTGCTAAAATGGCTTACTTTTTGCCAACATAAAGTTTACCCTCCTAGCATATTTAGCACAATCTACTAGTGTTAAATAGTAAACCCGCTGTATTTGATGTAGTCTCTACACAAATGTCATTTACCTGCCCTTTCCACAGAGACCACACCAATTCACATCTCAAGATACCTGAAGATTATTCTTAAGACAAAACACAGTTTTAATGATTCATTCTCCATTGCAAGCCTGCCCCAACCTAAAGACAGCTCAAAATGCTTCAGCTAAATCTGGTTTTAGTTCCATTAGAAAATATGACTAGTGGCTTTCCAAACTTCTCTTCAGGAAGTATTTTTGCATGCAGCTTTTCTTGCAAAAGTGCTGACAGATAGGTACTATAACAGAACCACAGCATTTCTGTGGGCCCAGCAGATTCACTGTAGATGCAAATATTTTTCAGATGATATTCAGAGTCCACGGTCCCTAGGGAATGTACTTTAGCACAAGATGGATCCTCACAACCTGCAAGAACAAAGCCCTGCAGGATGATCATGTACCTTCCAAAGGGCTGTTTACCAGAAATGTATGGCTTTTTATGGCCAGAAAGACAAAGCTTAGTGCTCCCACTTGTAAAATTCCTGACTTGGATATTTTAGAAGTAAGTGCACCAGATAGATTTCTCTTTTTTTTCCTGACATTTTTTGCTGTCTTTCCTACTAGGGGACCAGCTTTACTAATATCCCCCCTGGATCTCTAAAAATTAGTATTCTGTAATGTTTCCTTTATGAGAGAGTCAGATTAAACAGAAATGACAGGACAAACAGAGACACACTGCTCAACTCTGCCCTTCATTCACAATTCTCTCATGAAATCATCAACAATTTTGCATGACTGAAGGCAGGAAGATTTGGCAAAGGAGATGATGATGTTGAGATCTGTCCTGCACCACAAACAGACATCCAGTCCTCCACATTCTGCTGTGGCTTTTTTAGCATTTTGCATGAAACAAAGTTACTCCTCTGAGGATATTGGCCCTTTATTTTCAAAAGCAACCTTCCTCCTACCACTGGAAGTGCCTGGAACTCAATCAGCACCTCATCTGAAAGGATTGACTTGAGACATTGATTCTTGAGGTGCTGGATTAAGGCAGTAGGAGTGAGGCAGATTGATCCAATTTGTAGATTTGTCTTTCAGCTTTTATGCTACAGAAACCATTTTTACATTTTTCAACTCCTTTTTTCTGTCTAGCTTTTAAGAGAGAAAATGATTTTTCCCTGGAGTCATTTTAGACCCACAGATATAAAAGCATGTCTGTGGCCATTTCAGTGAATTTGCTAATTGCATCCAATGCTTCAGTTTTATTTGTGGTTTCATACTAAATAAGGATTTTCTTTAAATATATTTTGGAAACAGGTTCTTTTAGACCATCAACGTATTCTATTACATAAATTACTTTTTAAACGCTCTTTTGTATACGACTATATTTATGTAATGCAGTGCAACAAGTATTAAAAAGCTGTTAAACTGTAATATAGAAATAATTAGCGTGTCTTTAGAGAATGTTAAAACTCTAAAAAGAAAACTTTTCTGCCAGACTCCAAGTTATACAGAGCCCTTTTTCTACCAATCCACATGAGCAAGTTATCAGAAACTCAATAGGCTCTGGAAATTAAAAATGCCTGGGAGAAATGATGAACAACCCAGTACCAACAAAATATCCTTCTTCACTGTTTCTCTGCTAATTTGGCTAAAATAAAAGAGTTTTGCTTCCCAGCAATCCCTGAGTGCCACTGCAATCCTTGTGAATCACCATTAGCCGTACATTTGAGTAAAGCATATATATGTTAAACTGCCTCTGTAATGGATGAGGTCCTCTGGCACTGCATATGTTACTTCTGGTCATGGACCATAATTCTGAGCTCAACAGTGTTCACATATGTACCTCCATTTGGGACAGCAGCAGCAAAAACTTAAAGGTCTCTGGTTTCCATATGATATTTTCATATAGATGGATTTTGCTGTGCAATGGAGGATTAGGATTAGACTGCAGACATTCTAAAACTTCATGGCTTCTTTCCCAACCTGGGTGGTTCTTATTAGAATCACATGGGGACATAAACTGATCATAAAAATAGTAAATCTGTTATTAATTCAGTTATATTTATTATTCATACATAGGATATATTGTGAGAAATATAAATTCTAAATCTAAATCAGCAAAGTGATATTAATAAATAAATCACCCACACTAAGTTTTCAGGACATGAGAATTGTTTAAGTAAATAATGAACTTTGAAAATCATCTTTTGAATGGCTTGCACTATTCTATACAGTACATCAAAGCCTGGTGTGTGAGGTGAAGGCATTTCTATGACAGTGCTGTCCAGGTTTGTATGCGTAAAAAGTAGGAGCACATGTACCTAGAAAAGAAGGCCATCAAACTAGCAGATGAAGAAAACCCCAGTGAGAACTAGATCTAGGTAGATGAATGAGTGAAGGAAAAACCCCAACTTATAACGTCACAAAGAATATTATCTTCAAGGTTAAGGCATAGTTTGGGTGAGAGGAGCTAGAGAAAAACCTTGTCAAAGCTGGGTGGAATGAATAGACCAGAATGATAGGCTGCTATAGGCAACTCAGGCTGACCTGACTTGCCTAAAGTGACTGAAACAGGAGGCACTGGCAAAAGGAAATAAATAAGTAAACCTTTGAACCAGAGGTGACAACAAAATGTGTGAGAGGAAATGGTAAAGAATGTGGCAGAGGTAGAGTAAACCTGAGTAGAAGAAAACAGATCCAGGGTAATGACGTAGAGGTGGCAGTTTGCTTAAATAAAGTTGTCACTCAAAAGATAGAAATAAAGACAATAATAAGGTCCTCTGAGTGCGAATATGCACTTCTGGCCTGACTGCAACCACAAATATTGTAATAGAAAAAATCAGCTCAGCAGCCGTGATTCGAAACAGAATAACCAGCTTCAGTACAACTGGGAGCAAACCTTTTGAGCTCTTTTCCTCTCCTTAATTGGTTTCTTTGACAGTGTTTTCCCTCTACCCACAGCAATTCTCTGATGTCTTCTCCCAGAAGTTTTCTCTGGGTTCTTGAAGCACCACTGAAACACATAAAGTTAAGAGTATGGAGCCAAATCATATCTCAGAACTAGCTGTCCCGCCTTGATTCCCCAAGGAGCAATTTCAAGCACATGGCCCAACAGGTTAGCACCTGGCACTCAGATAAGCTTAACTCAGTAGATTTCTGGAGACTGTGATAGACTTTTCTTGCTTAGAGATATGGGATACAGTAAAAATGTCTCTCTGTATTGTTTACAAGAAAAAAATCGCAGACCTGCTTCTGCAGATTTGTATGCAGTGCATCTGGCGGTGCAAAACGACCCAGTGACATGGTGGGCTGTACACACCGATTGCTGTGTTTAGACTTTCTGTGTTATGATTAAGTCTGAAACATGTGACACAACTCTCGGTGGCCTTTAGTTATCAGACAGCCATAAATGAACTTGCAAGAACAAATGCTAGCATTAGGATGAAGATAACTCTTCGTAGGGAGTGTGAACTGTGCATAAGAAAGGGTGTTCAGAGTTGTGGGCAGAAATAAGAAGGGAGGTCAAGTATTAAAATACTTGTAAAATGCATTTTAAACCAGGACCTAGTAGGGGAGCAGCACACAGCCTGAACACCGACAGTGGGAAAATGTGATGCAGTCAGTGAGTCAGCTCCGTTACCTGTCACTTGCAGATGCTGCAACACATGTAGGCTGCTATGTTCCAAAATAAGGGTTCACAGATGAGGACAGGGGCACACCTTCCAGACTTTTAAATGCTGTGCGCTATGTCCTCCTGCATGCCTGTCACCTCCGAGAGTCAGCAAAGGAGCTCCGCTCCCTTTACTGCTACTGGCAGGTCTCAGCGGGCCATGCTGCATGCCAGGTCACAGCCCTGCTGCATCCCCTGCACCAGCCCCAGCCTGACCCTGGGAGCCTGGAATGTAGCACAGTTTCTCCCTGCACCGCCTCTGCTGGAGCAGCCACTGCAGCCAGGGTCAGCTCTTAATTCATGTTCTTCTCCCAGGGCCTAATACACTTTCCATTTCAAATTGTATTTGCTATAAGCTTTCAAATTTTGCTACCGTACTCTCAGTGTGCCATGTCTTACTATGAGTTTTGAATGGAGTTGAGTTATTCTAAAGCATCATTTTCTGCGTTGTTTCTCCCCCGTTTGTCAAGAAGCTGTACAAGCTCTCACCTCAATGTCAGAAACATTCTTCCGTTCAGGGTGACCATTTGTCAAAGGGCCTTTTAAATAAAGAAAAACAAAATAAACATTCTGCACTGTGATCTAGCAGCTGTTTTTAACATGGGAGCACCAGCACAACTTGCTCAATTGTTTTTGCCTAATGTTTGTTTGAATGTACGTGTGAGAATGCTGGCATATAAAACATTAGGCTAGCATTTGGCACCTGAAACAGTGGTGCAGCAATTAATAGCTCCAGCTTGCAGATAACATTCATATTGACCACTGATCTATTGAACTCTTATATTTAGAAAGGAAAATCTCATAGGCTATTGAATTTGAAGCTGTTCCAGCTACTCTGCAAGGCTCTTTTTTGCTTCCTTTTCTCTCCCCTGCAGTGGAATTCTCCAAGGCAAATGGAGTAAAATATTTTGCTGGAGGGGATACTTTACTCTCAAGATTTATTCCTTTGCACCACAAATATAGCAAGGAGGAAAAAAAATCAAAGACAATAGTAAAAATGTTGAAAGAATTACAAAGTTTATTTTCTATCTCAGCATGAGAGTTTGGCAGTCAAGCAGGGATTGTTTGTTTTATCATGGGGGTGTAATTTTTATGTTAGGCAGCTACGACCAAACTGAAATAACAAACATTATTTTATTTTAATAATAGTTGTTTCTCTTTTGATGCAATGTCAAGGGACGAACTGTCCTCCCTACTTATCTCAGACATCTGCTACAGAGAAATTGCTAACTATCTTCACAGATACAACCTGAAATCTTGTTTCGATGAGCTGTGACCTATACATTGTAAAATGTATCACAGAACGTGTACAAGCCTGTTAGCATGCTAGCAGCATGTATTTATAGATGCTTTGCCTCTGTTTACAGTGTCTCTACTTACAGTGTCTACCCATAGTTTGTATGTTGAGCTAATACTTGGCTTCGTATTTCCAATATGATGGCCAGACCACCATGTGCACATCCTATTACCATCTACCTTTCTCTGAGGCAGGAAATATGTATTAGATTATTTAATAGTCTGAAAATCCAAACCTGAAGGAATATTTTGCTGGTCATTTCACTTTGTGCAGTCTTCTCCTCTTTATTGTCTTCTTAAAGCATCATGAATGACTTTTCTGCTGTTATAAGTGTTGATAATGAAAACAAATACATGTTATTATTAAAGAGATTCTTGCCAAGAGGTAAAAGAAAGATGTGTTCCTATGAGAATTGCTTACATATTCTGTGGATTGTAGATAGTATAGCTTTACATTTATTGAAATTGTCTTCCCCCCCTATAGTTCTAAGAAAATGTGCCTAAAGCTATTATCGCATCTATCGACTCTGTGGGATTTAATGGACGTGGCTTCTGCTCCCAAGTGGTTGGAAAATGACCTCTATGAAGCAAAGTTCAAGCAGAGTGAAAGCTCTGAGACTGAGATTAGAGACCTGTCAGTTGCCTGGTAAGATAAAAGTGTAAAATTATATGTGACGCTCAGTTCAGTCACATCAAACAGCTCAGAAATGTTTACTGAATGAACTACACAGTCACTAATTACAGTTTCCCCTTAAGTATTCACATTATCATGGGCAACAAATACCCAGAGAATCTGGAAAGGGAAAGCTTCTAATAAGTATGCAACAATTACAGCAGGCATGGTTTTGCACCTTAATTTTCTTGCAGTGATTATTTATAGTGAAGAGGCAAGTTTGGCCTGTCATCACATACAGTAGCTATCTCTGTTTCAGATCTTCTGAGAAAACGATATGATAAATCTTTACTCAAAATATAGTTACATGAGCATATCTACTAACACTAAAATAAACTCAGCTTCCTCAAAACATGGTAAAAAACATTGCCTTAACCTAGTGACCCTTAGTGACCAGACTGTTCAGTATAGCCATATACATAATGTCCAATGATTACAGCAGCAATTAAAAAACAGATGAACCAAAGTGTGTTGAAATTGCTCTTCCACTTCGTTGCAGAGAAAGTGTGTCAACCTTGTATGTCATGTTTTTTTTTTTCCATTCTTGCAACTTCTCTCATGCTAAAAACTGCCTTTGTTTTGATATTTACTAATTGCGTATTTTGGAACGTATTACAGAAGAAGAATAATGAAAGGCTATCCTTCCGCAAGCAAGGACCCTGCTCTACACTTCAGTTATTACCCACAAAAAACTTTGACCATGGACATGATCCAGAAAGCAAAAGGAAGATGCAGGGGGGCCAAGGAATTCTGAGCTGAGCTTTGTAGGGCAGTTGCAGTAAGCTGACATGAGACACTTCAAGCAAGAAGGAAGGACAAGGACAGCTAGTGTCCACACGCTAGAAGACATGTTCCATCATCCACTTCCAAGACCATTGAGGCACCAAAGTCATTAATAAATGCACAGAGGGAGAAATCTGGGATGGTCCATTTCCATGGACACACAGTAATGAAGTATTCAAGCACGCGGCTATACAGAAATAGAAGTGACTGTTCAACCTGCTGCCCTTTACATGCTGTATGTGGCCACTTTATGGTTCCTAATGGATTTATTTCTTCTTTCTTTCTTTGAAAATGCATTTTACACAATGGGACTGTCTTTTTTTTCTTCTCAGTAATTTTTGGTGTCATGCTACATTCGATTCAGGAAAAGAAAAATTGTTTTTATTGGTGGAATAACTGCAGCAGATAAAAAAATGATAAAAGGATATATAAAACCTCAGAGTTATACTAAACCGTGGAGCCAGTCTGGAAGAAACTACTGTTTTGACATCTGCATATTTCTACTGTCTACTGAAAATACAGTTTAGCTAAACTGTTTTAAATTAGCAAGTTTAGACAACAAATTATTTCACTGAAAAATATTTGCTGCAGCAATTATCATCAAACATAGCTTTATCTCTAGCCCTGAATTTAACATATTCCTTTGATTTTCTTCTTGTAATGTTTCTCAGATAAAAATTAGCTTTTTCCTGATCTTTGTTAATTCCAAATTCTGTAACATCATTAAGATAGCCTATTTAACAAATACAGGAAATTAATCTTCTGCAATATATTCAATAACCTGCTGGTAAAAAAATATGTTCATTTTTTCTTTCCACTTTTATATGATCTCTAAAACATGTGCTTAATTAAAATTGATCTCTCTTACTTGAAATCTTTACAGAGTGACTTAGAGAAACACGGCCTCAGACGCAGTTATTTGAATTTACATTAACAAAATATCCAACCAATAATATGTAACTGTTGTTACATGGTGTCATTTACACTTAATGCCACTGTCTCAAGCATTTTAATCACGATGAAGCATTCCGTTTCCAACTAATTTTTACAGACTCCTTGATTAAACCTCCAAAAGTCCCTAAACCATTGTCCCTGGCATGACGATAAGCATGCAGAACAGAACAGGTTAGCTGAAATTTAAAAGGGGGAGGTTTGTTTGGTCAATATGGATATTCTGGAGTGGTGGGAGTCTGGTGCTAAGTTATGATCCAGTTCACAGACACAGGTCACAAAAGGCACATCCCACAGTATTTTTCCTGTTAGCTGAATTAGCCACACCATGAACTCTGAAGAATTAACCCAAGACTGCATCAACAGGGATGTGATGCTCTGTTTTTTAAGACTTCATGTTTTAAAGCCCTGTAACTATCCTTGAGAAGTCATTGTAATCAGAATAACACATTAATTCTTTTTTCCCTTTTAATTTCTACATCTATCTGAATCTACATGGGCAGTACCTCATTGATAAATTACCTTCCCTAATCTCTTCTGAAATAAGTATTTTATGCTTGATGTCTGTTTCATTGACAGAGGTGTTAGTCCTATCAAGAAAACCCAGAAATGGATGCAAGAGAAATTAAACTTGTACTGCAGACGAAACAGGTGAAGGACACAAGGGCATGTTACACGACAACCAAAGTAGTTTATGTACAAAGTAGCAAATGTACTTATGTGGACAAAGATCTATAAATATGTGAAAATAAATTATTACCTTTTCCACAATGCTTTGCCAAAAGGAAAAGTCTGACTGCACTGCCATTCTCCAAATTTTTACTTTCACTGTCCACAGGTATTTTGAAGGTAGATGTTTCAAAGACAGTCTCATATGAGAAATGCAGCTCAGGTGACTTAGCAGAGATCTTAAGAAGCGGAGACAAATACACACTCTGGACTTGCTGATATATTAAAAAAACCGCAAGCCTCTCACATGCGATCTGTTAACAAATGGTGGCATATTAACATTAAATGCAGTCAAATTTTGGGTGAAGAGTGGGATCAAGACAGAAAGGCTAATGGTTTACTATAAAGGTTTGGAAATCATGATGAAATAAAGCACTTTTTAAAAATTGTGCACATATTCCATACCCAGAGCTCAAAATCCATAAGGAGAGAAGCCCTTCTGGAGAAGGCGATTTCATTCAAACTCTGCCATTCACGGACAATTTGCAGAGCTACCCCTGCACAGAGTTCACACAGTCCTGAATCTCTTAACTCTCCTGTTCTTGATAGCAAAGGAAACAAAAAACCTCCCATACTCTCTTATTTGGAAATGAATAACCAAATCTTCCTCTCCACTCTCATTGTATTCTCCCTTCCCAGTATTTATTTTTATATATTAAAAAAAAGTTAAAGATCAATTTAAAAGATGAAAAGTGTTTCAAATATTTAAAACTTTTGTTTAAATTGGTTTTCATAGAAATGATTTTAGAAAACTGAAGATGTGAAGGATATGCCCTGGGTTTGACTTCCTGTGGGCTAGGAGTAGGATAAATTATGGTTTTGCATTGTAAAAGGTGATCTCTCCTCCTTACCACTGCTACCAGCATCTGCAGGTCTTATCCCCAGGGAACAATTAATTTTTCCCTGAACAAGTTTGCTCATTAAAGTATGTGACTACCACTTTATTTATTTCCAATAGATGGTGCCCTTTTTTTGTAGCAGATGTTGAAACTGAAAATAAGGTCCTTAAACATATGCTATAATGACTGGGGAATGTCAAAGTGTAGCCTGCCTCCCATTTGCACTGTAACAAGTATGAAGCTCAGGCTCTCCCTCTGGTACTCACTGTGAAGTTGTAACTTGCTAATTGGTGACCTGAGAAAGGACGGGTTATTCAGCGAATATTTCCTTTATATAAAACATGAATTATACACTGAAGTCAAATATTACATGATGAAAACAGAAACAGACAAAAGGCCATTCCCTCTGCAGATGTTCAGATTGAACTCTCCCCTCCTGGTAGTGTCACATCCCCCCACTTCCAATGTTCTTTTGGCCCAGATAGGGCCCTGAGGTGCAAAGAAAACAGCAATTTGCAGTGCCCTCTCCTGCCTCCTCTATCTCATTTTTTTTCCTTCAAAAAATCATACCTGATCTTTAGTCCGCACTCTACAAATTTGTTGTGAATTATTATTTTTCTTTGAAATTCACCTTTAATAATTCCCACACTTGCACTCTTCCCACAACCAATACCTCAGGATGGCCAGGTGGATTGCTTGTATCATCAGAAGAGGGGGTATAGCAACCTCACTCTTTCCCTTATCATGGTCAGTCTGAGACAGTCCTCTAGCCAGTTTAACAACGGCTGTCTCCCAACACAGTAAACCACTTTATAGCACTCTTATCCGATTCAAATTGACCTGCAGGGCACATTTCAGTAGCAACTTAATTCACTTTCTCCCTTCCCTCGAGTTGAAAACAGTAGGGCATTAGATGCCATATAATGTAACATCTATGTCTTGTTTTTTCTATTATCTGGACTAAGTAAATCATAACAACAGCAATATAGTTGTGAACTGATTTAAATGAAGAAATATGGTTCAGTGTTAAAATAATTCCTCTAATTTATATATAGGAAAGCCTCACGCAACGTGTTATGTCAATGACATCCCAAACCAAGAGGTGAAATCTTGAGAAATTGTTTGATTAGCTTCCATCTTGTAAAACATCTTCTTATGGCAAGTGCTTAAGCCTGTAAGAGCTGCCAAGTTCAAGCCAGTGTAGCCCATGCTATAAGTCTTTCTGCAGTCCTTTGGGCCACTTCGCAACAAGAGCTACCATTTTGCTGTCACTGTCACTTCGCATATCTAGTCTCTAAAGCTCTGTTCGTTGTTTCATTCTGTTCTATGTCTCCCTTAGGAACTTCTTCATTTTAATATAAATAGAGCGCTTCATCATGCAGTGCCAAAGACTCCTGGAAGGTACAACTCTCAATATTACTGAAAACAATGCATACAGATGAATTTGGCAACAGATCACAAACAAAAGGCCTAAGTGAAAAAGGATAAACTTCCTAACCCGAAAGTGCAAAGGGAAAAGCTTGGTAACAATAAAGGAAAGGGGAAATTAACACCTCCCTCTGCTAATCATTGGTTCAATCTGCGTTTACAAACATCGCCAGAAGGAGATAATTACAGACTTTTGACATACATCATGAATACACTGTACTGTATGCATATTTTTATAGTTAATTTTTAATGGAATTTTTCTTTTAACATGAAAATTAATTTTCCTTCTTAATTGGGATTATTTTTAATCCTATAATATTGCTAAGCAAAACAATTATATTTGTTTTAGACAACTATGCCTTAGAAAAACCTTCATTTTAGAAATTTTAATAGATGGTTTTTAATGTTGGTTAAAACTTTACATAGCTTTCAATTTTGCCTTTTTTCTATGCTTCCATTTACAAGATATGATCAAGAATATTATAATAAGAGATGACATAATATAATATTAAAATAAGAAAATTAGGACAGGATTGGGTAATGGGCTTAGGGATACCCAGGCAGAGGCATGAACCTTAATGTGTTACGCGTCAAGAAAACATGAAATAAAAAAGTTTTTAGCACTTTCATAGTAGTGGGAGCACTTTCATAGGGAGCGGAAGTGCTAAAGTCACTCCATGACACTATATGACATGGAAACTGTGATATGGTATGTTCTGGTCAGCTAATACTTAGTACCAGGATAAAGTTTTATATTTTTAGAAGAAAGCGTCTCCTATAAAAGTGACACTTGAGACGTTTCAGAAGAGATGAATGAAATCAGGGGTTATTTTAGTTCCACAAACTTTACTTCTCACGTGTTGCTGTATAAACCCAGTACCACTGACAGGTTGGATCTCATCCCTTCTTGCATGAAGCAACATGAGGAGGTCAAATAAAAGTTGTGTTTTACCCTAACAATAGCTTCTAATGGCAATTGCACTTAAACCATCTTGTCCACAAACTTCTAATATATAGTTGTTTCTATTCTGCTGTATTCTATCTATATGGAAATATTTTCAGGATCATATCAGCTCATGCTTGAGTATTTAATGTTGTTATTCTAGTTTCATAGCTTACTCTATGACATTTCTTAGCATTTCTGTTTCCTTTTGTGCTCTCTACAGTGAATACACAGGTTATCTCATATTTACTATACTTTTTCAAATACTTCGTGTGCACAAACATCCCAGACATTTGGAAATTACTAATATCCAGTTACAAATTCACAAGTGGCAAATATGCAACCGTGAAATTCAGTAGTTACAAAGCAGAACATTTGTACCTTGTAAATTCCTGTACATATCTTAAGTTGCATGATGGGGAGCAGCAGGTGACATTATCCAGTTTTATGTGCACTTTACCTTTCTCTAACACCCCTCCTACCAATGCCACTGAAGTATACAGTTTCATTCATTCATTCACTTTAATGGAAACCACTATCATGTGCAAAATAACACCCCAAAACTCTAAAACATTTTAGAGAATTAAACATGACCAAAGCTGATGCAGACTTTTATCTGGATAGGTATATTTGTATGGTTATGTAGCTCATGTATGTAGATGAGAGCAGGCAGAGAGGGAGGATAGAAGTCACATTACAGTATTACCCTCTCTCCCCCCACCACATAATACAAGCACCTCAAAAATATTAGCATATCTAAGCTCATGATACTTCTGTGAGACAAAGAACTGTTATTATTCCTTTTTTAGAAACCAAAAATTCAGCCTGGTGCCATCCAGCCGGGTCACCATCTCCCACTTCG
The DNA here is from genome assembly GCF_037157495.1 of Lathamus discolor. Lineage (NCBI taxonomy): Eukaryota > Metazoa > Chordata > Aves > Psittaciformes > Psittacidae > Lathamus > Lathamus discolor. The sequence goes on from NC_088884.1 coordinate 109,410,330, forward strand.
CTGCCCAACAGCAGAGGTCTGGGCTTCAGGTCTCACTTTTGCAGCCTTTCCTGCTTAACAGAAAAGCTCAGCAAAACTTTCAAATTAAACAAGATCATCTGGGGCAACTGAATTCATTGATAGCAGTTCTGAGGAGAGGCTTTAATGTCCCAGCTTCATCCCTTGCTCCCAGTGAGAGCTTGGGTTATTTCACGTTAAGGAGAACAATGCAGATGCCCTCCCTCCTGTGAACCTCCTCTAAGACTAAGACTACAGAACTGTGATGTCTCCCTTCCTTTTGGCCAAGAAAACTGCACACAGAAGGGTCAGGCCAGGCCCAGGCCTCCTGAGCATCAAGTATAGCACATGGGAGACAGAGCCCCCATATCCAGGCATCACCCTCCAGGGAAACACATTTCCATCAGGGGCGTTTCTCTTCCTGCAGAACTCAGGTGGCAAACATCTTATGGAAGTCTGTGGAGTAGGACAAGCCAAAAATTTCATTTATTTTTGTGCACCATGGAAATGCTCCTAGATATGTGTAGGGGCTTTTCTACAGAAGTAGCTCATCTGCTTTATTAGCCCTATGTACTTTTTACTGTAGTCATCAATTCCAGCTTTTTTAAAAACCAACAAATGTTAGGGAAGAGGTAAATGACAAATCTTGCAAAAAAAGACATGAACGGAAAGGAAGGATGAGACTACTATCTAACACCTCTTTATACATGTTTAACACAATGATCTGCTCCTAAATTACATTTCTAAAGCTGTAGAGTCTATATACTAGTCACTTCTCAAACAGCTATCATAGAAAATAATTTCTTGATATCTATAAGATGCTCCTTTACCAGGCAAATAAAACATAGAGTTCCATGATTATTATTTTCAAATATACAGTATTCTACTTCATAAGCAGTCCAGTGTCTCTTCAGCCACACCACTCAGAGTAAAATGCTACTTGGGGAATAATGGGGGATGAAGTCTACCTCATAATCATAAAAGATAGTGGCACAAAAGCAAGGGCTGTTATTTAATCTTCTTATACCATAATTGACACCTTCCGATGAGGCAGAGCAGCAGACGCCTATTTACTCAGAAGGCAAGTAGACTAGTAGAAATCCTTCAATAACACTGGTCAAATTCTGCTGTTACATTGCAAATTAGTTGGTGGCAGAACTTAGTTTCAGTTTTCTGAGAAAAAGTCCTTCTTTTTTGTGTTTTGTATATAAATAATATGTGGTATTTTTGCAAGGAAATTGTTGTGTAACTCATATATTCACTTTGTGCTTAGAAATTTTTGCCTCACCTGTGTCAAAACATCATAATCTTACAGCTGCTAATTGCAGCACAGTGGCGCCTTGAGTTATTTTTGTGGTCAGCATGAGATGGCATGTGACATTATACGTTACACTAACCCTCAATGAGGCCTTTCTCTCATAAAGATTTTAATGCAGAAAGAGTATGGCATGGAATCTTCAAACACCACTTTAATCTGCAAGTACATCTTTCTTGATCATTATGTAAAATTAAGGTGATTTAATTATTTGACAGATTTACTAATGCACAGTGGTGTAACACATTAACTAGCTAATACTTTTAAGGCAGTTTGTCAAAATAAGTGCTCATTAGTTCAGCTCCGACTATGCTGGGCATTTGCCCAAGCAGAAAATGAGAGAATAAAAACAAGAATTTAACATGATGAGTCATAGCAATCATATTAAAAACTTACCTTTTAGGGAACACATTAGGTGATACCCTGCAGCCCATATTTAGTAACTCTCTGATTGACATTGGCAAGAATTTTGCTGTTTAGGAGCTACACAGGGACTCCAGATTTTTGCCTGCTCTGTCAGTAAAATGCCAACAGATCGGATGTGCTTTGAGAACCAAAACCAACTGAATTTTTAAAAGAGCATTTTTAAATCTTACCAGTTTTTTAACAGCCTGCGAATACGCATATGTTCTTTCAGCCAAGTACGTGTATCAGGTTTCTTGGAAACCATCCCACTAGGGCATGACTATAGCTCAAATATAAGCAGTGAAGCACTTAAAAGAAGGCTAATTAGCTATTTGCTGTACTTGACAGATAAAAGATGTATGCAAGCACAGAGAAAAGACTGCAAATATAGATATCCCTGATTATGTTATTGTCCAACATTTTAATTAATTTCTTAGATCATCTTTGTGTAATGTAAAAAGATTTTAAAAGATGTGATAGTAACAAGGCTGTGATGTTTCTTTAACTAATCACCATCACTGCAGGGTGCTGGAAATTTTTAAGCACGTTTTATATGCTCAGTTCATTGAAGAATTACTTTTACTTCTGCTGGCCTTAATTTTTCCTTTATTTGCAGAGCAGCAATGAGAAAGGTGTGATTTGATTCAACTAGTGTGCTGCCCAGAAGCCATGGCAGATGCCATTTTGGCATGTAAATCATCTACAGAGGAGACAGACTGGCTGGTAACTACAAATAGGGGTACATGATTAAACGTTTGGGCTCCATCAGCATCCCTAAAACTCATTTACTGGGTGAGGTAGCACCATAGCTTCTCTGAGACTTGTTTTAGTTACCCATAGAATTGGGGAATCATATTTATCTGTCACTTGTGAGCACCGTGTTGCTTTACACCCTACCTCCTACAAGTTCTCTGAAAAACCTCAAATGAAATATATTTTCACTTCTAATTTTAGCCAAAACCAAAGGTAAAGTTGTGTACAACGTGAGGCTAGCAGTAAAGAAATACATTAACCAAACCTTCTGAAATAAAACCATTTTGGATCAGGGTTTAGATTCCAGCAGGAATTAGGGCTTTTTCCTTGTTTACTCATATGGTTTCACAAGTTCACAATGACATGCAGTGACTTTGCCTACAAATCATTTGGGTGTATTTCCATAAGTATCGCAAGAAAGAAGGATTTGGACCATGCCACATCAAATAATGGGGTGTGCAGGTAAAAATATAGGTACCAACGGAGTAAACAGCAGCATTTTAAGCTTTGCTAATAGCGAGGGGCCAAGTACATTAAAGTAGCAGACAATTTGTTTGATAAACAATTGATATTTGACAGGCCAGTGACATCCTTGTTGTCAGGAGATCACAGCTCCAGTCTCAGTATATGACTTTAAAAACTTCACTAGGGGAAAAATTACAGTCAGGCAAGCAGCAGCTAGGCATAGCCTAAGGCACTATCTGCCAATAACTAAGTCCTAGGGAAAACTGATTTGTGGCTTCTGATCACACGAACCTATAGCCTTCACTATTGACTAATTGTGGTTCATCTGGATGTAGATCTATCTTGGCTAACAAGAAAGCACTAGAGGTCTTCATTTAGCCATTGAGCTGAGTCTCTGGAGACATGTGTGCAGCTGTCTTTACCTTCTTACCAATCAACACATCAAAAGCTGCAGAATATATTTCCACTTTCAGAAATGCAAACTGCAAGCGAGATAAAGTTGCCAAACTAGACTTGAAAAAGAGTGAATGATTATGACTCTACTCCAAATACAAAAGATAAATCACTTATGATCGTGCAGAACTTTGCTATCTATATAAATTTAGAACAGGCACAACAGAGTCAATTTATCAGCTGGACAGCCACATCATTTTAATGTAACTGTAAAGGATTAAAGAATTTTAGGTGCCTTTTTTCCTACCAAGCATCAAACTAGGGAGAATATAAGTAGACCAGGTGAATGCACACTCCCTTTCACAAAATGACGATTGAATGATGCTGTTTGAATTTGTTTTATTTCAGTGAAAATAATGTAGTTAAAAATCATCTACTTTATGCCATGAAAAGCAGTGTTAATTACCATGCAAAGCATCCTACCTAGTCCAAACATTACACTAAAATTGGAGAAAAAATTATCAAGCGCTAGTATGGAAGTATTTGAAGCTAAAGCTACAAAAGAGATACCGTCAGCAATTTTGACTTAAATCACTTTCTTGGCTTCTGCTCAGGTTAACAATTCATTCGAATAAAGGCAATACTGGCAAGACACAGAACACCACCACTGAAGGAGCTGAGCTCCCTCATACTCCATCAATGCTATCAGAGTTTAAAAGTCCACAGCAATCTTAGGGCTCTATTATAGTTTGACTTAGAGTCCAGAATTAGATCACATTTGATTTAATAGTCAAACAACTTGCTCAGTCCCAAATGAACAAGAGTTTTGTGATATCCATTAATCATGGAAGGACCAGCCAGTGCTGATTCTGACTCTCAGTCTCATAATACGAGGCTACCAAAACCACCACCACTGTTTTTCCTTGATTGTACTGTCTCTGTAAGTCAGAAGAAAAGTTTTTCTTGTGTGATTTGTTTCCTCCTAGTCCAGAAGTATAAGAGCACAGAGAGGTGCAGCGTCCTTGTAGGATTTCAGTATCTCTGCTTGTCAGCTTGGCTGCAGAAGAGAAATGGCAAATATTTTTGCCATTCAGTTAAATTAAATTGGGGTTTGGAGTCTGCAGAAAAGGGTAAATTGAGCATATAAAATTAAAAGCAGCGTAAAAATCCCCTTAGAATGTCAATCCTGAAGCTAATGGTACACTTTTCTAGTTATTTTAATGGATGCCTTTTTCTGGATTGCATATGTTGACTGAGATCAAAGAGGAAACTAAAAGTAACTGAGCAGCCTGGGTCAAGAAATTATTAGAAATTTAGAGGGAGAGATTATTTAAATTTAAAACTTCTTCTTCAGGACAGATTGTTTGAGAGTGTTTTCAAAGTTCTTAGGGTTTTACAGAGTAAATTCCTGCATTTGCTGAGATGTACCTATTGCTGCTTATTATTATTACTACCAATTTTGATCTAGCACACAGATGTGCTTTTTCATTGTTTTTAAAGTAATATATATATCTTACATTTCTTTTTGTTGGACTTCCACTGTGGAGCTTTTGCCCAATAGACTTATGATAAATGACAGAAGTTCTTACAGGCAGGGCAAGCAGTTCAGCCTGTTCCCAAAGCTGCCGCATCTTTCTTGTTACAAGACCTTCCTTTCACACTGGTTTTGCAGAATTAATTCCCAAGGATAACATTTTCCACACTGACAGAGTTACTCTGAACTGTATCTTCAGATCTTGACTCTTGTATTGAATGCCTCTATATTCAAAGCAGTATGGCTTGTTACCACTTGTCCAAAAATGCCATCAATTGGCCAAATTGTAAAATTTTGTGAGGAAAAGTAGAAAAGAAAATCACACTTCAGTACCATCTCAGTAAAAATGGCTTCCACTTTCAAGGTTTTTTCAAAGTAAAAACTGAAGATTTCACTTTACTGAGCTCGCTCTGAACCCCACACAGATGGGGGCTAACCCAGAGCAAGGGTGACCTGAAAGCATTTCTCAAATTTTCTCTCAAAGGGCCGCTCCTCTCCAGGGCTGCTGACAGGTACTGTAACTAGCAGCAGAGTATCACCAACATTTCTTGTGCTCCTTGTTACTGCTCCCTGTACATGTGGAGAGAAGGTGCTAGAGCTGGAAACGAACATGATGGAAAAGTATGAGGAGGGAGACGGGGTTGTGAAAAGGAGCCCAGTGGCCATGCAAGCAGAGGAGAACAGAGAGAAAAACTGTGATGAGTATTTTATAAAGAATGGGGTAAAGGGAGGATAGATAAGATTTCATGAGAAATCTGGAAATAAATGGTTTTGTTTTGGGGTTGGTTTTTTTTAGGAAACACTAATTTACCAAGCTTGTAACTTCCCCACAGAAATTACAATTTTCCAATTACATGTCATTCAGGAAAGGGTTCTCACCTCCTGAATGGAAATTTTGGAAGGAGAAAAGGCTGGGGGAGACAAGGGAAGAGAAAATTTATCCCAGAATAGCCAGCGCTTCAGATGTTTGCCTAAGCACTATGGGACTCCCCTCATGGGCCTAATTCAGACCTGGACTTCTGCCTCAGCCTCCCACTTTCCACAGGAATATCCTAATAGCCAGGGCATTGGTTGATTTCTTCAAATGTTTCTACACAACAAACTACTCTTCAATTTGAAAATACCTACATGCAAAATTCCTCACTTAATCTAGTTCCCTATTCTCCACCCCTCATGAAAAAACAAGGCATAACATCATTAAGAACTGAACTACAAGACTATTATAGTCTTATAATCTTCATCTTCTCACTCAATGTACAGAACCAAGCTTCTCTGGAGATGGATATAGACTTTGAAGGATATACCCTTACTTCATCCATCAGAAAGGTTACCAAGTCTGCAGAAAAGGAATCTGACCACCACAGAATATGACATGAGCTCATCTCATGTCATCATCAGAGCAGTTCTCACTCGAGAATTTGCTCCTTCAGAAACAGGCATCTCTAAAAGAAAACCTTGCACAGATGTACACTAACAAGGCACTTCTACCTAGGCACTTGAACACAGGCTGAAGATACTGATCTGCAAAATACACCACTCCTGGGTGTGCTTTGTATACTGTAAGTACATACCATATATTCCAAAGCAAAAGAAAAGAGTAAAACAAGCTCTGGATGAGGAGGTAAAGGAGGACTTCTTTAACCCCAAAATGTCAAGCCTAAATAAAAGTTTGTTTCCATAAGAAGCAAGAGCTGATGACAGAACTGTTTGCTTACAAAGAAGTACACACAAAACAAGGAGAGAAGTTATTGTGTTTTCTCTTCCTAACCCCTCTCAAGTTTCTTGGTAATTGTTTTGCAGACTGGGTAGCTGTTTTGTGAACAAATTGCCTTTCTTCCCATTAGGAATTTGAACTCTCTGACTTCCTGGAGGAAAACCCTGAATCATTCTGATATTCTATCACAATTAAAAGCAGCTGAAGGAAATACTTGGCACATCATAACGTTTGTGATATGCCTCATTTCTGAAAATATCTAAGCATAGAAGCTAGACTCTTGAGACTTTTTTTTACTACCTCTGCAGCAATCTGGGAATTGGTTGGGTAAAAATTACCTTTTTCACTTCTACGAGTAGAAATTACTAGGGCAGTAATTTCCATAATAAAGACATAAATCTAAACAAATAATATAAATTGAAATAATTATTTTTAAGTCTATTTGCAGAACTCTGAAACCCCAGAGACATAAAACCCCCATAAGAAACATGAGTAAAGTAAAATCTAAAACCCAGCTAATTTCACCATGCTAGAAAGGAGATTGCAGTTTTGTCAAACTTTAGATTTCATCAAGGGAGAGTCTTCAGAATTAGAAGATGTAGCAGCAGGCTGGCATATACCAATGTGAGCCCTCAGGAGGACTGGTACGATGAGGACTGGCGAGCTTTTGAAAATGGGATGTAGCTCTTTAGCTCTAGCAGGTCAAATCACCTTCACCTTTTCCCAAAGTCTTTAGGAGGCTGAAGGTATCTGTAAATTGTTTCTGCTAGGGATACAGCAGCCACACATCTCTTCAGTGGACACAGTTTATACTTAGCTAATAAGTATGTCTAGGACTGTACTCATGGTGATTAGAAATGGTAGCTTGGAGATCAATCCCATTTCTCCATTTATCTTTTTCAGAAAGCCAAGTCAGCAAGGCCTAAAGTGCTTTAGGACTTCCCTTTTTACATGTTGAGGGAGACACTGGCTTCCCAGGCTCCACTCAAGGTAACTAGGGCACACAGAAGGTTTCACATGCAGATATGTATTCTGAATAACTCCCCCTTTCTCTTTTCTTTTTCTACCCAAAAAGAACAGCTGAACAACTCCCCCCATGGGTACTACATTATTTTTGTATTAGCAATAAGGTAACTCCAACACCTTCAGCATGGCAAACTAACCATAACGCGAGAATGATTAATACGTGCTATGAATGATAAAAGCTGAAGGCATTACCTCACGTATTGTTTCCAGAAAATGAGTGAGCCTTACCTACAGAAACCCAAAGAAAAGTCTATTAAGTGGATTGGCCCAAAACTCTGTAGTAGGACACATCCTTCACACCTGTGTTGTCAAAGGGAACAGAGGCCATTGCTTCACCCTTTTCCATGCGCATAACACGCAGCCACCGTTTCTCCTCCAGCCTCATGAAATCCAGAGCCCTGAGAAGAAAAAATTGGTACAAAGCACCGTAACTGTTTATTTGACCACTACTGCTAACATTCTAACACTGTTTAGAGCACATTAGGTGGCATAATGAGACCACTACTAAGAGTTGCAATCAAAGGGATTAATTTGAGGGCTGGTACAAGTGTCTTCAAAATCACACTCAGAATAGCTGTATCATATTTATCTGCTTCTCTCCTTTTTCCTAACTTTATTTACCAAGAAACATTTCATTCCCCCACAGGTACAGTTTTCCAATTATTTCCTGCCTTACAGATTAAACACTATATAATATCAAAAAAGACACCACCTTGTTTGGTGAATGAGACCTGTCTTACACTTTGCTAACATTATAGCCAGATTTCACGGTCATGGGAAGACAAAACACCCCAAATGGAGCAGTTATTAATTCAATAAATCCAGCTGCTCTCAGTGCTCTGGGCAAAAGGCAAAGTTAAAAGCAGCTGCTCATTGACGACATGTGAGACCTGACTAGGGGAAGGTAGCTGTTTTAGCACATCATCCACCACTTTGAAGGCTGACTGCACTCAATTTCTTAGACAATCTACACACCATTTTCAGTTCTGTACCTCCATAATTTATCACAACAATACCTCAAGCATACAGATCGGGGGGGAAGGGAATGAAAGCAATTTACAGTATCAAGATGAAAGAAGCTGGTCGGCTCAAGAAGACCTACTATGTAAATCATATCCACAACTTAAAGGAATGTCACCATAATATTCTGGAATTAATTTTTCCAGCATTCCTATATAGGTCACACAAAGGTAAATGTAGTTTCCTCCTCCCCCTACCACTATATCTGGAGTTGTTTATCAATATGTTAAAGAGGAAATTAATTCTACCTCCCCTTTTCTACATGGACAATAAGAACCTTATGTATAAAAACTTTTGATAAAAATAACAGCAATCAGTAAAAAATCAATGTGCAGCCTGTCTAGGTGTTTTCTCTTCAGATTTTTGGGCACATCCTTCAAAATTTACTTTTCACAATGCTCAAGATTAAGAAAGGAAAATAAACTTTTCCCACTGATAGGCTAGATCACAAACAGCGTTGTGTCATAAACATATCTCATCAATCCTAGCTAACAAAAAAAATGCAAAGGTTATGTGCAGCATTCATAATGCTTCTAATAAATTAAATATGTGATTTTAACCCATTGTTTTTAACTTGATTTCAAACACAGATCTATATTTTCAGACAGTTTTCTAAATTAAAATTGCTAAATATGTCTGATTAATCAAAGGTGTGTTCTCCCATGGGAAAATGCTGATTTTCCTTTATAAGACTATGTGCAGGCACAACTTTGCTTTTTTATTGATGGGTAGATAACAGTCTTTTGCACACAGGTTTGTTTTTCCCATGTTCAGCAGGTGCACCATGTATTCCAAGGAGAGCTAAAATGTGTGTGCAAATCTCCTTATAGAGTTTTCCCTCTTCTTTCAATTATCAAAGACATATTTATCTAATAAACCTCTGAATTTAACTGTGTTTATTGTGTACGTCTCAGCACTCGAACCGCTTCTCAGTCTCTCTTTTCCCTTGGATTTACTTGTAAAGGTACAAGCATGTTAACAGTTTCAAACAGCTGCTATGGAAAAAAATCGTCATGAGTGTTTCCTTCTTCCTCCTCAATTGTGGATTTAAATCTTAAAATACACTGAAGCTGGGTTGCAAGAAGCAGTTGCAGTTACAGGATTAACTCCAGACACCTCCTGCTCCAGCAGGCTCGAAGTCGGGGCTTATACAAGTGGAAAGGTGATACAAGAGATATTCCTTTCTTGTTTTTCACACTAGTGGGTCCTGACATTTTGGGTCAAGCAAACTTTTAATGAATGGAAAAATTATTTGAAGTTATATTTAAATATTTCTAAATATATTCCATGTTTTTCTCTCCTTCCAAGAAATATATTTTTAGACTTCAGGCAGCCAGTTTTAAAGAGACTTCTGAAAAGAATACAAACTAAGATTGTAATTCTGCAGAATATGTAGTGCATTTGTAACATGTGGTTTCACATTGTAAAGGTAACCCATTCCCATAAGAAAGGAAACAGAGGATAACATATTAGCTCTCAAATGGATAATCCCTGTAACTTAAATCATGCTTCACCTCAAATTCTTAGATAACCTTTTGCATGCACTACAGTCATATCCCCACTGTGTATCTAAACGTTGTCTTTCTAATACTATCCTTCACATAGGCACATGCATAGACCCCATTGATCCCTACTCAATGTATGTCACACATGGGCTATTCAATTTAACATTATCATCACCTCATCATCCATTTAGCAAAGAAGCATATAAAACTATGCTCTCAATACTACGACTCCTTGCTGAAATCACTCACTTTTAGTTTGACTCCACCCTGCTGCAGAAACTGACTTAAAATTATAATTTATATTTTTTCTCATCTACTTCTAACACAACACTTTGAATCTTCAGGGTTTTTTTGTTTGTTTGTTTTAACAGGGCAGGTCCCCTCTGTGATTCTCTGATAATCTTACCAATAGTTATTCCTTAGCTATCAGGCTACAGTGAAAATATCATTGCATTTTGAGGGCTGATCATCACACCCCATTTCACTGAGGCTCCACTGATGTACACAGTGAATCATCAGATTTAAGGCTCACAATGTCACAAACAAACATTTGCCACTTTACCTGGCCAAATGACATTGGCCAGAGAATGTAAATTGGACAGAGAGTATTTCACAGTTTTTGTCTAAACATTAAAAGATGTTCAGACAATATTTCTGTCTTTCTAAATATCCCAGACAGTACAATGTGCCTCTGTGGTCTTTACAACCATGCAAACGTAAAGGGTTTTAAAAAGGCTTCCGTTAAAAAGCAGCTGATAACAACCTACAGTACTAAAAATATAGTATGGTATCTACTGGATCTCCACACTAAATAGATCCTTCTATACGGTAAGTAGTCCTGTACTAATAAATGACTGAGTCAATACCATTATTCATACAGAAGTAGACTAATTGGTATGAATAAAGATTTAATTGTGCCTCAGTATTCAGCATTCAGCTTCCAAACGTGCATCAGTGTTAGCATCTTGTGACTAAAACCACTGATTTAACCAAAGTTTTGGAAATAAACATATTTTTTCTAGCCATACGTAATAAATAGTTAATTTAAAAATCATTAATATCTTCTCCCCTGCTTTTTCATAGAGAAATACACAAAATAAATTCTCACTTTTTTATTTCTCATGGGCTTGTATTACAGTCTCAGCTTGAACCTGCAGTGGACTGGGGAATGGCTTCAGTCACTTTCTTTACAATAGAAGGTTATTCTTCATGGTCCAACATCAGTGCTAGGTCCAGGTAGACTGACTGAATCAGTGCACCTAGTGCAGAAGGAGAAGAGAGGAGCTGCAGAACTGCCATCAGCAGGAGGCCAAAGAGCTGCAGGTCAAGACTGATTCACGTGTTAGATTTACAGCACCTTCACTAAATTTGCAGCATCTCTGTTCAGGTATGAAGGATGTTTAATGATACTCGACAGTCATCTCTGAAGAAGAGAGGAGCTGGCTCAACAGCTATGATGAATCTGATTGATACCATGTCCAACATGGGTCACAGGCTTGAAATTTGCTCTCTATTAGCAATTCCTATGTCTGAAGGGCTTCCAGACCATGTAGAATTGCTGAGGTTGTCCTGGAGTTTCAGCTAGATGAAGATATCTTGCTCAAGCAGATAACAACAAATACATTGTCGTTTTCTGCAAGGTAGATGGCATCTTTTGTATTTTACCTGTCTGAGTGCTAAGGGGACTGTAAAGCTTCTCAAATCAGATGTTTCAAAATGACAATGTTTTTGATATGCGGAAAAGCAATCAAGGGTGGAGAGAGGAGAAACAAGTGCTGGTGGCAGTCACTAGAGAAGGATGCAAAGTTTTATGGCACTGGACCCAGAACTTCCGTCAAAGAACTGAAGCCAAAAAGAAGTTGGTACCACACTCCACCTGATTTTTCATCGTTTATTGGAGTGGCATGAATCTGTTTCTCTCTGTTGCAAATCAATGAAGATTGAAAAGGAAGAAAAGGAGGAGTTTGGGGTTGGAAGGTGGCTCCTCAGGACACCAGAGTGCTGAGACAGTGTGAGCTTCCCTTGGAGAGCTGTGGGAGCCAGGAGAGAATGCTGGTCCCTTCTGCCAGCTCCTGGTTGAGCCTCAGCAGAGGGGATGTGGGGGCATCTCCCAAGATCTCCTGGGAAGACAGTTCACTGCTGTCCCACCATTTTTTACTTCTATAGCTGCAAAACTGAAAGCCAGAAAATGCGCATACAGTGTAACTCCCGTACCTGTACCATGCATTCTTTTCTTCTTTGTTTTCCCATGTGGTGTCTCTAACCACTCATTTTCCATGTTCTTGGGATTGGCCTTTTCCCTCTTTCACTATCCTGTATATTTTGGACATTCCTTGTCCCAGACTGGAAAGAGTAGCAGAAAAGTCTTTGTTACTTGGAAACTTCTCAAGTTCTTATTATGCTGTTCATAGCAAAGATGTTATTGCCAAATAATTACACTGTTAATGTTGTATTCCTGCTGTCTTAGGATAGCTGTCAAAACTTAAAGAAGGGAAACCAACTTAACAAGGAACAGAAAAAAAACCCCGCAGTCCTTTGTGCACCTTAAGTACTAGCTATTAGAGAAAAACTTTAGTTACAGTTGATTTAGTAATACAAAAGTTTTCTGTGCAAGTTCAGAAGAGAGAGCTTCTGCTCAGGTAGTTTTATAAAACTGGTAATAGGTGCTCCATGTCTATAACCTGGAATCCAATTGGAGGACGAATGCACCTCATCACAACAGCAATATGTATTTTTAAGTATTGAGTCCTCTTTTTACAAATACAATCGAATGGCTGAAAGTCAGCTTTGCTTTTGTTCTTCTGGGTATCAGCCATTGTAGTACAAGGGGAAGGAAGCTGGGACACTTAAACAATCCCACTTTCAAGGGGTGGACCCTTCTAGGAATAAAGAAATAAAACCACAGTTGTATTTGATAGTATATATGGAACTAAAAGGAAAAATAATCTGCTTTTTTTATAGCTGACTAAATGCTGTGTGGGATACTGAGGAGATATAGATTAGTGTATATACATGTACTTTGCAATTGCTGACAAATAACTCCCAATAGGTCAAGACAACTAATGGGCAGTGTCATAGTAAATGACAAGGCTTGATTCCTCTATTACCATCAGTTTAAATTAGGTGTTTTTTCCTGTGTGAGGTTTAAAAAATTTTCCAAATGCTTAATTTATGTTTAATCTGGTATATTTAATGTCCCTGAAGACTTACTTTATAATAGCTTTCTTTAGGAATGATACACTAACTCCTTCCCCCACGCACACTACTTTTCCTTTTCTTTTAAATAACAAATTTCTTTAAGAAATAAAAAAGAGCGCGAGACAGAAAGCTTATATTTCAGGGAAGAATGGTGCGAGGGGCCAGGGAGGCCACATAATTGGGTGTGATGTGTCAGTTTCTTTAGTGACTGTCGGGACTATTCTGTCATCACTTCCGCAGCGCGTAAGCGAGAGGACTGCACAAATCCCCACGTCTCCCGTGACTTAACCAAACACTGGAGTCTCATCTAAGAGAAACTTAGGAGTTGCACAGGTGGTTTATACATTAGCGAAGGAAGAAAGAGAGGGGGGGATGTAAAAGAAAGGCAAAGGATGAGAGTGTGACATTAAGAGGGGCTTGCCAAAACCAGCATATTATATCAGTTTTGCTAAGCAAATTACACTCCTAAAAATAAAGCAATTAAAAAACCCACAGAAAAAAACCAACAAAACAGTCTCAACCTAGCCTAGCTATGTATATACCTTATTTTATATATATGTAGTATATATACATACACCCCTTATGTATATACACATACCCTATTATTTTTATATAGATGTGTATATATATATATACACACACACCTTATTTTACAGCTTTGGGCTACTCTGTAAACACAGCTCTTACATTATTTCCCTAGTTGCTTTCTCTTCCCTAAAGGGAAAACAGAAAAAACTAACAACATATCACACTTCACCTACCTTCTGAGTGGGCAGATAAACACAGTAGGTAGTTAAGAGACACTGCAGCTGTAGCTCTTTCTCCCTAAATATTCCTTAGAGTTATTCAATCTCAATGGGCAGTATTCATCCCCTCTACCTTAGATGGTAAAATATAGACCTTCATATTGGTCACCCCTTTTTATTCAAAAGAATGAAATAGGCAGATCTACAGGATGGTACATCTGATAAATTTTAGGAATTGGTCTTACAAGAAGAAATGCATCCTAAAAGTGCCATTTTCTTATCATATGATGATGACTTAGTAGCTTCTTGTGCAGCATCATCATTTAAAGAAGCAAATCAAGAAATCTCTAGGTTTGTTTATTTCTGTTTTAACAAAGCCACACTTAAACCATATCCAGTTCTGTAGAAGAAAAGGGTCATATACTGTACTTTGGTTTTGCTATACTCCACTACGCTTCTGCTGTACACAGCTGAGCAGGAGTCCTCACATGGTCACAATCGTTCCCCTTTCTGTTTCTGGAGCCCTAAAGGTCTGAGAAATGTAAAAATGACTAAATTAAGTTCACTGCATGCCTACTGGAACTCAATTACATAGATTTTCCTTATCTTTCCTTGTTTCTTTGCCTTTGGAAACTGTTCTACATCAGAAGGAGTGGTACTAATTAATACAATCCTAACTTTCAGACACACAAGATGTGTTCCAACCTGTATCAAACCATAGACCAGAAAGGCTTTTTTGTCAATTTCCCATGAACCTACACAACTTCTGATTTGGATAAAAGGTAAACTAGGCATACACCAAGAACAAGATTTTATACTTCAGCCCTATAGGTAGCTGAACAAAATAAATTTCCCCTATGTTAAGCTTCCCTCTTATGTTTTACCAGTGAGTTTGGCACTACAGTGATAGAAAGCCATAGAAAGAAAATAGAACTGTATTTTTGATATTTTAGATCTTCGAAATAAGAGGAAATGCATAAAAGGAAACAGTACAGTGTGTGCGTGTATGGCGCTGGTCACATCTCAGACGTGTTTCAGGGAAGAGTAATCTCCACTGTTGGAAAACCTTCCATGTAAAGGCTGAGGGGAAAAAGCTCTACCCAAGTTTTATCTGAAAATCAAACTAAAAATATATTTACCATATGTAAATCATTTCAGATACTGCTGGAAATAACCTGACCTAGCACTCAAAGCTCCAAACTAAAGCTAGCCTGAATGCTCTGATTTGAAACAAGCCAACAAATTTGCTTTACAATTTCTTACCTTTTTTATTGCATGTTTTTATTATTAGGATGGGAATCAGGGATGGAAAACACCAAAAGGAACAACTTTCGAGGCAATAATCCTTTGATCAGGACAAGGAAGCATGAGAAAACTTGCAAGAAAGCTTGTTCTCAGGAGAGGAACTCCATCTTTGTTGGAGCAAACAACATCCAGACACCAAAGCTAAAGCAGGTACATGAGAAATGCAATAATGAGAACAGCCTTGTATCTTGCAGCATTTGAAAGGCTTGCATTTGAAGAGCATGCGAAACCAGAAACAGATTTTCTTTCTACTCTCTCTGCATTATATATTAGATTATTATTGCCATACGTAAGACCTGTGGAATTTGGAAAAGAGCTTTCTTTATGGGCATGACAATGAATAGGATGAGCTCCAGAAATACTATGCCGTAGGGTACATGTTCTGGGACAGGTGTCCCAACCAAAGAAAATTTCTTATTTGACTTTGCTTGTCTGAAATGTACATTAATCACCTGACAGGGTCACAGCAGAGATCATAGGATTTATTATTTCAGACATCAAACATTTATTAGTTCAAACATTTCACATAGAGTAGGGGCAGAAGATTATTAGCTTCATATTATATAAATGACTGTGTCCTATTTGTCTTGCACGTCTGCAACCACAATGGGACTGAGAAGTAAAAGAACCTTAAAAATAATTCCTTTAAACACCTTATACATGGGAGATTTTCCATTTTGGGGGGCAAAAACCCATAAGTAGAGAACACAATCAAGTTTTTAGTTTTAAATACCATAATTATTGGTTTCACTACAAGGTGACTTTAAGTGAATTTATTTCAGAACCAGAAGCATTCATTCACTTATTTTTTTACTCACAAACTCTACAGAATAGCAATTTCATTTCTGTTTTTAACAGAAATCTGCTTGACACTCCTTTGTTCATTGTCATCTTGTGCTTAACAGCAAAACTCTCGGTGTGAAGGGACCATGAGGAAGGTGGAAGCTATAACTCATCAGTATTAATGCAGAACAGTGAAACAGGAGAGAACTATACGGAAAAATTTAACCGAAGCTACAGACAATGTCTGGTTGTGCTTCCTTTCATGAAATTTCTATTTTATGTATATGTTAATATCTACAAAATGTAGTTTCAGTCATTTTACCAGTTACAGCAGAGAAGTTTTTACCTTAAGTAGTAGTACTTTTAGAAGCTTATACTCCATTTTAAAAATATGTATATATAGATATGTATTTATCTACTAATGTTTATGTTGCTAACCCTCTTGTTTAGACTAAGGATTTCCAGTTTCCATAGAGCTAATGCAGGAAATATCTAAAAAAAACCCAAAACATTCTGGGATAACAACTTTTGATAGACACATTTTCTAAAAAACTCTCCCAGTAATAAGAATTTACTGATCAGTCTTGCGAGGCTGAGTTTAAGGAACACAGAAGTGAAGAAACAGCAACCAAAACAGTTAAATAAATACTTTCATATTACTCTTAGTTTCTCAACCAAGGCAACTGAACTGCATTTAAAGGAAATAATAATGACAGAGAGCTTGAAGAAGAAGTCAGTGTTATTCAACATCCTTAATGACAAGGATTTCCAATTTTGAGGAATCAAATTCCCACATATTTTATTCTTTGCTGAAGCAACATCCAAACAAAAAGGCAGCCAAGTTGACACACCCACCCACAACTCAAACCAAATGTAAGGTCTGATCCTCCAGCTTCAGCAGCTGTCCCATGTCTTCACAAAGATCTGAGGCAGCAGTGAAAGTACATCTAAGCAAGATGACCACTTTATTGCAAAGCAAAGCTGCATGCAGGTTGACCAGCCTTTTTAGAGAAATGTGTCTGTGGACTCAGTTAGAGAAGCAGCAGAAATGGATCTCTGGGCAGATAAACTGACTGGAAATACCTCCATTTATGAAAAAAAAAAAAAAGGAAATTCTCACCAACAGTTTTTAAGGTAATCCCGCAGAGTAAGATATAGGGTAATGTAATTGAAATAAAAAATAAAATAAATATTTGAAATAAGAAAACAACTTTAAAAGAAACCCAGCTTTCACAACAGAGGACAATTGTCAGTGGATTCCCATGCCTCAACTGCCTCGTAAATGACCTTAAAAAAGAATGAGTTTTGAGATGACAAAGATGAATGATACCACAGAAGTTAATCATATGATTGTACAAAGATATCATAGTAATGAGACTAGGGGAAAAATATCGTTGTCAATGAAGATGAAGGAAGATGCAGACAAGAATTGCACAATGGTGGATATTAAAGTCAAGCTTCGGGAAAGCAGCTGCAGACATACTGTAGGCAATTAGTGCCAGCTCAAAGTGTGGCAAAAGCTAAAAAATGAAAATTAAATGTTCAGAATTGATATGTAAATAATAGAGAAAAAAAAAAAACAAAAAAATTCTTATGCTACTGTAAGTCAGTGGTGTAACAGCTGCTTCTTGAATAGTGGATGCTGTTCTGACTTCCATGAAAATATAGCAGAGCTTTGAAAGATACAAAGTGTACCCAGAATGACCAAGAATGAACAAAGATACATGAGCCACTCTGTAGACAGAGAAATTAATTAGGCTGGGACTCTTCAACATGATGAAAAGCGGCAGCGCATTTGTTCACTGTTTATGTTCTCAAGTAAAAATTTCCACTGTGTCTCACAAAAGAAGAACTAGGGAATATCAAATTAAATTCTTAGGCAGTCCATTTCCAGTAAGGACTTTACCAGAAATTCTTTTTTTTTTTCCAGATAGTTCATAATGAACTTTGTTATTTAAACTAACTCAGTGCTACAGTATGCCACTAGTGTAAGTAGTATTAAAATACAACTGGCAAATTTATTGCAGAGAGGACTAATAAGGGCACTAAAATAGAACAATAAGGTAAAGCTTGTAAAAACAAATCTATCAAACTAAGGTCATAAGAAGATGGAAAATATTCTATATTTGTCATGTTGTTGTACTCTTTCCCCAATTTGCCAGGCACTGTCAGAAATCAGCTAATGGACAAAATGTACTTCTGGTGTGATTCAGCAGTCATTTTTGTATTTCTATACCAAAACTCCAAGGAAACAAGATTGTTACTGTCTAGTGGGACAGAACTAGGTAATAGAAAACTCTCACAAAAACATATATTGGCTCAAAATAAATTTTATGCCTTTCCATCATTTTTGTTTAAAAAAACTCAGTTTAATACAAGTTAAGAAACTAGCATTATGTTCAATGCAAATTCTATGAATGCTCAATTCACTTTGAATTAGTCTTAAACACAAGTAAAATTCCTCTCTGGAACTGGAAATCTCTGTTGGGTTACAAGAATAGATTACCTGTGACTAATCTGGACTGGTTTCATGGTTGTCCTTATATACTTACTTCTTTTTTAATTGTCCATGGGCAGTAAATTACTGTGCTGTCTCAGAACAAATGACATTCTAGCATTTATTTCTGTATTATTCTATAATACTTAATAAAAATCCAAAACACTAATGTAGCTGTTTGATGTATGTTGAACATGCAAGTAAGTAGGTAAGATTTAAAGTCATTACAATAATTGTTTTATTCTTGAACTACATTTTCTGGTACACTAATGGAAGTTACAGAAGATCATATTTTTAGCTTAAAAACCCACTAATCCTGGAAAATTAGAGAAATCAGCCAAGGCTTTTTCCATTGACGTATGGTTTCCAGACACTGAAGATGCTGAACACGGAAGCAGTCTGTCCACCCTGTAGCAATACTTAGTCTGATTCATCAGAAACTCCTTTCCTATTCCCTGAGCTTCCTGGGATCATCACTACTCAAAAAGACTGACAGAGTCTGCTCATCATTCAACACTGAAGCTTCTTTAAAGTGATAAATGTCACATTTTTACCACTTAGTTCATTTTCCTCTGAGTAAAACCCTCTATATTCTGTGATTATTTGCAGCTTGATGTTTAAATTATTTCATTACTTCTCCATTACTTCTCTTTTTATAGGTCAAGTTATAGGATCTCCTCTTTTCATAATTTTTTTAATCACAAAGATATAAGCAATTTTAAGCTATTTAAAGAAACCAAAGTTACAGATATTGATGCAAAGTCGACTTTAAGTCTTTGACACTACAAATACACTCACAGGACTTTCTCTTTTTATCCAACAGAATGTGTTATTATTTCTTTTTTTATTTCACTGACCTTTTGAATTTCTGAAATATTCAAAGGCTTTAGTAGTCTTACATTTTTCTTTTTAACACGGACTACCATTATTGTTTACTTTCCTCATGTACCAATAATGATATTTCCATGATATTCTACGGTTAAGACAGGCAACTGGTCTACCAGTCTACCCTTGTAAGATGCAGAAGGGGCCAGCTATAAGGTCTATAATTATATTTTCATCCTAAATTGTCTTTTCCACTAAGGAAAACTACAACCCCTCATTCTCTCCAAGTGTTGCCTTCTCTACAGCTTCAACCCTGAAGATACATTTTAGGTTATTAACCATCTTTTTGCTTGTTAATATTTTCATTCGGGGTGTAATTCTACCATTTAGTTCTTATGGCCCTTATTCCCTCTACTAAGGGAATTCCCCCTGCTTTCTTTTTTTCTTTCTCTAATGTAAGAATTACTATGTTACATTAGACCAGTGGTCCCTTTAATATCAATCACAAAAATCCTTAGCTGAAAAGAGTAAGGAAACTCTATGCTATACGCCCTTGTAATGAGTTATCAAGTAGGGAGGTTTCTTCCTCACCTACTTTAATTAAAGGTTGACATATTCTAAAGCTTGAAGACTGAAATCCCTGCCCTAAAATATTTTCTGACATAAGTCTGGAATTTTTTATTAGTGACATACATCTCCACTAAGCATTATTTTGAAGGCAGAGACTCTAGGATGCAGGAGAACACAACAGTTATATACATATAGGTCCACAGCATATAATGTGGCATTAGAAATAATGTAACACTTTCATGTAATGCTCTAAATAAATAACTTTTTTCTTAGGTACAAGACTTGTGAAAGATATGCCTCTTGTAGAATTTATTTTTAATACATCAACAAACATAGACATTACCTAAAGCCCTTTTAAAGTAATGCAATTAGAAAAATAGTTGAAAAAAGAAGGTAATGAGTTAAGTTTAGAAAGGTTCAAACCCAGGAATGAGTCTTACTGAGATATACTTTATTAAAAATACAGAAATGAACTTTAAAGAATTTTAATTATTCACAGAGAAGATTCTAGCTCAAGTATGTATTAAAGTACTTTCGTCTTATTAGCTTTTGCATTCCATTAATTACTTTCTTAACTATTTCCTCACCTTAGCCATACATCAAGGAAGGCTGCTTCCAGTTTTCCAGCAAGATGAGATCTGCACAAATATATCCCTGCAGAATAAATGCATGTAATTTATTACAAAAATTGAATAGGAGGGAAAAATGCTTTACCTTATTTTCCATTTGGCCTGAAACAATGACACAGACTGGACCATGCAATTAAATTATCTGCTGAGACCAAACATTTCCTGTACCATTTTTCAAGAAATGACCTGTCTTTCACCCTTTTCTCTTCCTCTTTCAGCAGTGTTATTTCCAATAAGCAACCATGAGCGTTCATGAGTCTGTATTTACAAAGAGTTACCACACACACTGTCATCTGAGCTGTCACTATTATGTCCATATCTATAAACAGGCAAAAGTCTGAAGCATCAAATACTTTCTGCTTGCCTGCCTGTAGTATGTGCAAATACATGCATATCTCCTTTTTAATGTCATTCTTCCTGCATTCTAAATTGTTTTGATTTGTCTTGTTCACTCACAACTGGTTTCTGAAGAATGTGCAACCTCACAGAAAAACAGAGCTGCAAATTTTATCCTTATATAGACATATACTTGGTATGCTTTTTTTTTAATTAACAACTATACAAAATAACAGTATAAACTAAACCAGAGAAAGTAAGTATTCTGTCTATTTTACATTTTTGATTGGCCAATTTTTGTAATTGTGTACCTATACCACTATACAATATGACTGCCTGTAGACAACACTGAACATTTCAAACAGGGAACACAAAGAAATATGTTTAACAGCACAGAGAAGTAATCATTGAGCAAATCATTCCACGTAACAGTTACCATCTATTTTCCATGAAGCCCAGGGTAATGTGTGTTAATGTAAAGTACAGATATTGCAGTACAGTGTACTGTTACAGGGTGCAGCTAGAGCCCAGCAGCCTGCCTCTGAGCTGAAACCGTGCACAAGTGCTTACAGCTGCAGTGACATGGTGCTAAGTGTGTTTTAAGACTAGTCCCAGTCGAACGGCATTTTATCCAACCAGAAACAATCCCACAATCCAGCTCTTTTTAAGTGATCATCCTTGTATCATAGCAGATTAAGGTTGCAGCTACTTTGGATTATGGTTAATCTAACCTTTATCCATTCACATCTTCACCTGAAACTTACAAGGACCAAGAGTCAATTGCCAGGGCATAATTCACAATGACACTGATCTCTCCTTCCTCACTCTAATTATCTGGATTAAGAATAACACTTTTGAGTAATTATTTTCACATTGGATAAACATTAAGCTTTCCTGGATTTATCTGAGCTTTTTCTTAACATGAAATAGATCCGAGCAGGCTTATAAGAACATAACTGACAGCGGTGACAGCTTAATCAAGGAAACCCTAAACAACTAAAACAATAGGAAATGTTTGTTTCACATTGTTTTGAATATTCAAGAACCAAAAACTTGATAACCCACTAGAAAACTATTTGCTCAAAGACCAAAGAAAAAGCAATATCTGGGCAGATCAATTACAGTGACTTGTACTATCTTAATAAAGATGCAAAATCTTCTCTGAGGCAGTACCAGCTCAGAAGCAAATAGTTTACTGGTTGTAAAAAATGTACAAGCCCCCAAAACTGCTGATGTACAGCATTACGAGGGAGAGAGAACAAACAGTGTTACCAGTTTGCCAAAATTATAATTAAAATGAATCAGATATCAGCTGTATCACTTCTGATGACAATTTCTGAAGAAGCTGCATTGTCCATCTCAGGCTATACAGATTCCCAAAAATTGCCATCACAAGCAGGCTAGAAAAATCTTCCAACCTTGTCTTTGAAACTACCTAAGATCATATACAATTACACACTAAAATCACATCACAGAACCCAATTACACTTTGGCTTTGCAGATCCACAGATAACCTCTTAAAGAGCAAACTCCCTTACTGTGTCGACCCCTGACCTTGAGCTCTTTTTCCAATCTTCAGCAGCACCACATGTTTCTCTCCCAGAGTGAGCCAGGACTTGGAGCTGCAAGCTTTCAGAGGGGTAGCAAGTGCTCCAGCTATTGTAACTTTAAGGTTAAGGGAGCACATTCCTAATATCTCATTCATGAACTTTAATGCATTCATTATACTACTATTTAATTTAGTTTGAACATTATTTAGGAAGGAGTTTTCAGTAAGTATGTTTCCATTTGTTGGAGGCTTTTAATAACTTACAAGTAATAATTTTATTTGGCTCTTAAAAGGCTTTAAAATGTTACACATCAGTTGAATACTATAACTGGCACTGGAAGCCAAATCACAAAGAAATGTATTTACATCTTAATTTTAGGAATTATTTTAGAAATTGATCAAATAAGGGGCACAGAAGATTTTGTTTAATAATTTGACTTCCCTGAGTCTCTACAATAGCAATCACACCATTGGGACTTTCCCTTCTCACACTCAACAGTAACAAAAAATAAAACTAGGCTTTCATACTGCTTTATGTTTTCTACAATTTCTTCATCGTGTCAAGACAAGAACAGGAGCTACAGCAGGACACTATGAGTTGGCTTCCAAAAAACAGAGGACAAACCACCACAATTCTGGGCACTTAACTGTAGCTGGTAAAAAACAATAAAAGTGATACCAGGTGCAGTGTCTTTGTGCATATGTAAACCCTTTTTTACTTGGAACTATATTCTGTATTTATAGTTACCCTAATGAGATAGGAAGAGCACCCATAACCTGGTGAATACTGACATATACTCACCTGCAAGTTACTGACAACTTACTTTGATGACAGGCAAGGACTCTTACACTTCAGAAAACTTATAATTTCCAGAGAGAGAGAGAGAGAGAGGGAAGGAGGGACTGTCTCTATTTCTTTGATACTAAGCCATCATAATAAAAAACATTGGCATTCATATGTTCAATATTCTCTCCACTTGCACACCATAACTTGCCTGAAAAACTGTTCTTCTTCACTATTATGACATCTCCTGCAATGATTTCTCCAGGCAACATTTCCTACTATGCTAACAAATAAATGATGGAGAAATTGTGTATGTTGGCCAGCTCCTTTTCTTTCCAACAAGACACAGTCCATTGCTTACTGACATACTACCATGAGAGGCCATTTGCTTTGGCACTGTAGTCATACTGCCTTAAGTCATCTTCTTTTTTTTCTTCTGTCCTTGAATTCGGGGTTTCTCAAGTGTTCACTCAGCTGCTTTTGCTGGATACAAAAAACCTGCCTCCTCGTGCATTTCATTACACTTCTTAAGGGAATAGAAGGGACAGAAAGACTTTGAAATGATCCAAGAACTGAGACACATAGAGATACCTCCTGGTGTGACCATGTCATTGCTTTCTAAACTACAGTGTGCAAAATCTTCACAGTTGATGGATTAAAACCAGTCACAGAATGGTTAAGGTTGAAAGAAACCTCTGGAGAACATTTTGTCTAAAAAAGCACACATAGTACAGGTAATTTGTGGGTAGATTGACTACACATTTTTACCTGGAAAATATCCTGATTGTAGCAATTAAGACTATCTTTTTGAGACCTATTCAAAATAATCCATCTCTTAGAAATCTAAAGACGCCAACCATTGGTTTAAACTCTCACCCAGCTCCGAAAGCTTTACTTTAAGCAACACCTCTATCACCCCTTTTGATTTCTGACTTTGAAAACTTTTGCTTTCATACTTTTTTCTTCTAATCAGTGTTATTATATTATTAGGTAGACGTCTTCCTCATTTTTTTATTTATATTACCATAAGATCACCCATGACTAAAAGGAATATCTTCACGATTCAGTATACTGCTTAAATTTGCTCTCAACATGGATCAAAATGTAAATATGCTAGAGAGCAAGCATAGACTTTAAAACAATCTTGAAAACTGGGAAACACTCTAAAAGTTAGTTAAGCAAAATGCAAGGTAAATAAAAATAGTTGCACAAGCAGAGGATAAGAAATAACTGGTTAAGGGGTGTTTCTTTGCTATGGAGCAATTTCAGAGAGCTCAAAAAAAAAGCAAGAAGCATCATTATCAATGGGGAAAAAAAAAAAAGGACAACAAAAATAAACAAAACAAAACAAAACAAAAAACACACACACAAAAAAAAAAAAAACTAGGAAATCCAGGAAAATCTGAAAGAATTTTGGCTGGGAAGAGAAGTGTGTTATTGGTCTTCAAAGATCTAAAGAGATTACCTATCCACTAAGGACTAAAATGAAGAGCTAGGTGGCTGAAATTACTTTAATGGATTAGATATTGGGAAAAAAATAAGGATAGTTGAAGGCTGCAGTTGATTGTTTTGAAGAGTAAAATAGCAGGACAGCTGACCCCGTCTGACTGAAGGGCTATTCCATACCTTATGATGTCATGCTCAGCAGCAAAAGCTGCAGGTAGAAAGAAGAAAGGGGGGATGTCCAGAGTTACAGCATTTGTCTTCCTAAGTAACCATTACACCTGCCACTAGGAAGCAGCAAATTAATTCATTGTTTTGCTTTGCTTGCATGCACATTGCTTTTGCTTTACCTTTTAAACCCTTTTTATTTCAATCCATGCATTTTTCCACTTTTACCCTTCTGATTCTCTACCCTGTCCCATGGAGTTGGGAGAGAGTGAGCAGCTGTGTGAGGCTTAGTTGCCAGCTGGGGTTAAACTATGATAGAATGAAACATCAAATGTCCTTGAAGGCCTGGTGCAAAGTTTTTTTGATCAAAATTATTTTTCACAATGGAAAATTCATTTTTGACTAGTCTGACTTTTCCATAGCACACCTCAAAGTAAGGTTTTCACAGGATTTATATTTTTTTCTGACAAAGACAGCTGCAAGTCTAATTAAAACATTATCATTTCCATGATACATTTCCAAACTCTGTTATGAACCTCAAAACTTTTGCAGTGTAGACCAATCTTTTTTCATTTAATTATTATAAAGAAAAAAATTTATAATGAAGGATGATGTTTCATGTATTATTTGTTTAAAGACACCTATGTGCTAGTTCGGCCACACAATAATGCATGTCTAATTCAAATTCATTCATTCAGACATTCTATGGTGGAAAACCTGAGTTTTGGCTAAACAAAACCAGCTGTGGAACTGCTTGCTTTCTCTGAAGATTCCAAAAATGAAACCAACCCATTTATGACCAAACACTGTTTGAAACATCAATACATGCACTGAAGGAATACTGATGTGTTTTTCATGCATTTATAGAAAAAAGCCTATATTTTCTGTGGGGATGAAAAAAAAAAAATTTCTCCTGCCCCACCTTTTACACCAGTTTTTCAATGGAAAAAGTGAAGAATTCTCTGACCACTTCCTATCAAGAGAGGTATTAAGAAACCAAGAGGAACTAAGCTAGAAGGGATGAATCATTCTGCCAACAGTACCTTCGTGATTTCCAAGAGGAGGAAGCCTTTTAAATTTTACAAGTATATAGGATGTGTTCTTATTGTCATTGGAAAGAGTGTACTTTGATTTTTTAATATTCCTTGCTTTAAATTCTGAATAAATTTATGATCAGATGCATTGATCCTTTCACCAACTCTTGGAAATATCAGCGCTGAATTCTGATAGCAATCCCCATTGAAGGAGATGGAAAGGCTAGTGGAAGCTATTATTTTTTCCCCCCTTGGACAGGCTGAGCACTTCTTCATATTGTTATTCTCCAATTTCAGTAGAAAGGAAGCAGTCTGAAGGCGATGCCTGACAGTACTACAGAACATATTATGTTAACCAGAAAAAAAGAAACATTTTTCTATACTCATCAGAAAGCTGGGCAAACTGATTCAGATGTAAGAAGAAATGTGCTCGAGTTAAACATTCTTTGATGATCACATCAGGGATTCAGGGAACCCTTGAAAATGCTGCTACCAGGTTTCCAGCGGAGGAAATTGGTTAGACCTCAGAGAGGATGGAAGCATGGAACCATTCTGAGTTCAGTCACCCTGGTCCCCACTCTGTCCAAATGCTTCAGAGAGTGGTTTTACTGAGGAGCCAAGTAGAAGCAGAAGTCTTATGAGCAAGACTTGCTGGGGGTGGGAGGCTTTAGCTTGGAAGTATGCATACCCCACAACACAAGTACTGGTAACTAAATTGCTGACAAAACATTTCTTTCTTCAAATTCAGTAGCAGAAGTGGCAGAAGATATGCTGGCATGCACCAACATCTCATTTCTTTCATTTAAGTAGAAGATAATACATCACTCTCTCTAAAAAGCCCATGTAACCTTGGATGAACAGAAATAAAGACTACCCTCAAAAGAAAACCTTAAAAGGCCATCCCTAAAACCTATTTTTTTGAGGACATACATAACCTGGCAGCTTAATGTCTCAGGTACTAAAAGCAAAGTTTCTTGCGAGACAAAATGATGTAGCACTATTCTCAGAGAGGTAAGAAAATATCTTCTTATAGCACACGGCAATCAATTCGATTTTGGTGAAAACAATTCATATTAAAGTCCAAGTCTGAAGACAACTTCTGGAACAGAGTTTTATTGCATTTCTAACCTCTTGATAAAATACATTAAATTATTTTTTATATAGGGAAAACTAAGCCTTTCTTTATTCTCTCAGAGAGTATGAATAACAAAACAGAAGAAAGTCTGTTGCTTCTTTTTGTCTGAAGAATAGTATTCTAGTAACACATCCCACCCTATACAACATCGGCACAAGAAATAGTGATAAATAATCATCCCTGTGAGATATCATTATTTTCATATCATTAACACTTTGTGGAAATACATGCTCTTTTGGGTAAGACATCCTCTGAATAGTCCACAATTTCAGTAGACGCAGACAATGGGAAGTGGGTTAGCAGGATGGAAGAAAGTTTCTTGTCAGAGTAGCAGCAAATCTGGTAAAGGTATTCAAACCCACTCTACAGATTGTAGTTACTTTTGAGCTGTTACTGGCACTGCTGTATTTCCAAGAAGCACTGAACATACTTATCCTGGATCAGAACTAGCATCAGAGATACTTTCTATCAAAGCTACTGGATTCAGTATATTAATGTATACAGCCAAACTGGGTAACATTCTTTTTCAATTAAAATACCATATACAGCATCTACAAGAGGGATAAATTCAACTTGTATTTAGGACTGACAGTTGCTTATTCTTTCACATCATCAGCAAGTCACCCACAGGTGCAGAGAGCTCTGACTTTCCAGCCAAGAGGATTTCAGATGCTAGATTTAAAATGACATATGATAATCCATAAATGAAAATTAAGTGTCATGTACTCCTTCATATAAAAAGAAACACCTATCGCTAAGGGGAAGACAGCATTGTTGGGGGGGGGGGGGAAGAGAATATTTAATTTTGTTTCAAGCCTGCTATTTGACTGCTATTTCAGCTAGCAAGTGACACTCATCAAGTCTAAAAACATAAGGTTAACCTTTCAAATCCCACCCAACATTCTTAAGTTTAACATATGCCTCAAACCAGGCTGACTTCAGAAACATTTTATTTCTTATACATGCTTTACCTTCAGAGAGCTTTTTGCAAAATGTTTCTTGCTGCTCTTTCCAACCCTTCTGCTTCAGGCTGCCATTGGTTTATTACACCAACATGACCTCGTCTCTCTCAGACTCTGCCTCAGGAAGTTGTAAAACCATGATCTTGTTTCAGTTATTAGGAATTCCAAATTGAAAATTAATCATCTTGGACTTTTAAGAAGTTGCAGCTACCACGAAAATAAATTTGAAATCAACCTTTTTTCATGTCCACCTGCCATCTTTATAAAAGTCAAAACCATATGTTCTTCCTCTTTGAAGTCCGTTTTTGCCCCCTAATGATAGCCTTCACATTCCACAATACTATTCTGTTAGCTCTAGCTTTCCTTCAGCCAATGGGGGAAAAAAAGAAAGAAAGAAAAAAAATCAACAGCAGCATGACAAATGCTTGCGCAGATGTCTGATGCTGATGTAACAAATGGCTATAGTCTATGAAGTTACAAGTGCAAAATAATGTCAACAAGTTGCAATGATAAAACAGCCCATGAAATATTTCAATATATGTTCAACATTCAGGGCAATTTCTGGTTTGAATTACTGGTCAATTTTTTACTGGGTTGAAATTTTTCTTCTTACAGAGGAGCCATTGTTTATGGTTTGTTTTTTTCAAATTTCTGCCACAGCCTTAATGTTGGTAATTCTGATTAATGTGCTCCAATTCCCTCATTTTCTCAAGGCTTCACATTTTGGTAGGAAAAGGAAAGCATTTGTACAGCTTTAGAATCCAAGCTCTAGGTTGGGAAGAATGAAGATGTCATTGCCACAGCACTTGTGGTAACTCACATTGCAGGTCTTCACAAAGTGTCAGAAGTGCGCAGGTTTGCTGCTCTGCTAACGCCCCTTTTTGAAAAGCACAAACTGTAGAGCTAGGTCATGTACAGCACAGGATGATTTTTGACTCATCAAAGACTAACCCAATTATAAGTTTCCTATTTTTTTCTGTAATAAAAATTAAAGTTATTTGAGATTTCCTTTTAATGTTTAAAGCAGATGGGCAGAAAAATCAAATGACTAGTTGCTTTCATTTGTCATTCCCAAACTGCCAAGCTGAGCACAGAAATCTAGCATGCCCATATTCCTCATTATAATCTAGTCATTCAAACATACAAAAAGGGGGAGGGGAGGAAAAGTAAAAAAAAAGAAAACCAAATAAAATCAAAAGTGAGTAAGACAGAAGCACAAACGGTTGATCCTGTGACAGGATACCCAGTCAGGCGTGCATGAAAGAGTTGTATGTTCACCTTTAATTGGAAAAACACATTTTGTCCTACATCTGAATTTTTAACTGGTTTAGTCAATTTTAGAGGCTTGTGCCTCCCTAAAACCTAGTCTACCAAATTGACATGGTTATATGCAACAAAATAGACACATGCTGGTTTGCAGACAAGCCATATTATGAGATTTTATCAATTAAACTAAAGTTTTTGCATGCTGCACTATTCTGTGAAGCTTGAAACTTTTAAGTTTTATCCCAGTAGTAGCATAGGTGGTCTGGCTAAATCTTGGGGAGGCAACTAACCAGAACAGCAAAACAAGAAAACAGCGTACATGTTCCTTTCAGGCAATAGAAAGCAGTGTTCAGTGGATGCTTCCAGTATGAAGGTGGGATTTTTTTATACAGTCCTATTCATTATATTTTTCTAATTAAGAAAAATAATAACAATTAAAAGATACATTGGATAGGAATAAAAAACTAATAGCTTTTGAAATTCAATTCAGACTTTGGGATAATCCTAGGCAATCATTATACACCTGAAAGAAGGCTCCATACTCTTCTAATGAAGGTTTAGAAAAGACAACATTGTTTTCCATAGTTGCCAGTGGCTGCATGCTATGTCAGCACTACAGACGGTATTTTTCAAATTAGTCTGGAATTGCAAAGGAAGGAGGTGCAGTTTTGAAAATATCCTCCTTCAAAACGTGTTCACAGGGTATCTGTGCCCATTGTATTCCTATGAAGGTCCATTTGCTCTCTCAACTGATATCTATTTAAACAGGAGAAAAAATAAAACAAAATAAAATCCCCAGTTAGCACCTTCCCAATTCTATATTTTACCAAAAAGGAGCAAGCACATGGCTGGTGCATGTCAGAGGTTGGCTTTGTCTTTGTATTCAGTCACATCACAAACAGTAGGGTCATTTTATCTTATAACAGGGAAGAAAAACAAAAAAAAGGAGCAGACTGAGAAAGTCCATTTACAAACCTCAAAAGAATGAACTGCAGGCATAAGACATACTTGCTTTGGTCAAGTAGAACAGATACTGAAAAAAGCTGCTGACCACCAGAGTTCATCTTGCAGGACCGATTTACACTGTTTTTCAAGTTTAAATTCTTTTTGTGGTTCCCAGTGAGTGTACAGACCTGGTTCCGATATGTGAAGATTAGTCAATACATTAGCTCAATTCATAATAATATGCTTTCTTTAGTCCCCTTTTATTTATCCACTACATGTAGCCTAAACACCCTAAATCAAAATCTACTGCTTTTGATGAAAATATAGGATACTTGTCATAACCAAAATCTCTACTAGTAATAAGATGGTATCAAACAAATTGAGTGCCATGACTTTTACAAAACCCCTTTCATTACTCCATTTTGTGTTAACTATGAGAAGTGTAAATCACTCAAAAAAAACCCCAAAACCCAAACCCAAATAGGTCAAACACTTCGATACTATGCCAGCTTTCCTTGCCAGCACATTGGCAATAAGCAAAGTTACAGCTTTCTTAGGGTTTAATTAGGTAGAAGGTAAGTTGGTAACTGCTTCAGGTAACTGAAGGTAACTGCTTCAGCAAGTGACAATAATCTCGTTGTGACACTAGTGATATCACACGCAAGGGCTTCCAGCTAATTCATTGAAGGTTTTCATTAGACCTCGAAATGTCAATTTTACATATGGGGAGGAATGAGCCAAAAGTTTTTCTGAGTCACATAGGTAGAAAAAAATATAGCCACTGTGGGTATTTATGCAACCAAAGACACAGAAGACTGCATATCATTTCCTAATTCTCTGCACTGCCATGGAGGCAACAGCCACTGCCTGGCTTTTGAGCTAGGGTAGAAGAATTGTATTTGCATGATGCATATACATGGTGTTGTGGCTCTTCAGGAGCTGGAAAGAAATCTGTAGAATTTGGCACTGCTGGAATGAACTGTGTTTTAGCTGGAGAGCAAACCAGAGTACTTCTCAAGTAAGGAGAGCTGCAGCCAGGACTTGCTCTCAGTTCCATCACAACTGTAAAAGCTTCCAGATTGCTGACAAATTGCTTGAAGGAGCCCCAGCCATTACTAGTGAATAGGCCTTCCTAACTGTTGTCTGAGTATCTCAGAGCTTTATCCAAGTCCTCACAGCAGTAAATCTCACAATAAGGTGCAGTGGCCAAGAGAACTAATACAATCCTTGAATGTATAAGCGGAGAAATAGCATATAGAATGTAGGAGTAATGAACTGGTATTATCCTCTGCATATAGCATTAGTGAGACCATAAGTAGTGTACTGGGAGCTACCTAAAAGAATTCAGCAATCTGGTGATAGTTCAGATGAGAGACACAAAGTGATTCAACATCTTGAAAATACTGTTTTATAATGAGAGACTAAAGAAACTGAACCCATTTAGTTCATCACAGACAAATCCAAGCAGTGACTGAACACAGACTATAAGGTCACAACATAAGGAAGACATTTGTGATAGCACAGAGCTCTGCAATCTGGCTGGGGCACCGGGGGAGAACAAGAATGATATCTTGTGGAGGAAAGCTGGTATTAGAAACACTGATTTCAACAGGGACTGACTGCTGGAGCTCTCCGCTAAAGATGTAGGGGATTCACCATCATGTAATATAATTAGACCAAGTCCCCTTTCTACAATTCAAACAGGAAAAAAAAAAAACCCAAAACAAAATAAACCAAGCTTTCAGCAATGCATATTCAGTGGGGCTCTCTGGCTTGTGCAATATCATTCAGGATAGATGATCATAATGGACTCCTCTGACACTGAAAACATAAATGAGCCTATATGCGAGCTATAGGCTTGGTGATCACGGAACAGTAAAACCACCAAGTCAGTATCTCCCCATTTGTCACCATTCAATAAAAGGCTGCAATTTAAATGTTTCTAAAAACTATTTCCCAGCAGCCTTACCAATAGGATATTCAGAGGTGTCTGTGACTTCTCTTTCTCCTATTAGTACCTCTTAGAAACTCCTCTCCTTTTTTTACTTCCTCAGACCTAGATCTAAACATTTAGCCATTTTACTATGGCTCTCAGAAAGCGATTCACCTGAACTATACAGGTAAAAAGCCCTACCCAACAGAATTTTTTTCTTGAGATCAATGTTGCACAGAAGCTGGAAGGCTGAATGTTAGGGGAACGGGACAAGTGATACATGCCAGTAGAATCGCACATGGAAGTGCACTTTAAGAAAAAAAGATATACTTTAAAACCAAAATACAAATGGAAAAATTTACCTTTCCAAGGGAACTTGCTAATTTCAATTACACGTTCATTAATATTAATACATATTTGTGGACCATGATAAGCAAATTCAGCTTTTTATAGACATTACTGTAAAACATTCTTCATCCTCAAAAGCTCATTATTCCCTAATCAATACCTGCCTCAAGATCCATGTATGGGAGTGCTTATAGAATCATATATTAGCACAGAAAGCAGAAAGATAAGAAAAATGACAACCATCAGTCACATGAAAAAGACTGTTGGGAAACAGGAAAGTTTACTGAAAAAAAAGATGCACTGAAACCTCTGTTTCCTAGGAATCATTCAAAATTCCTTTCAATATGCCATTCATTCCAATGAGAAGTCAATAATCCAACACGTTGTGCTCTTTATGTTAGAGGGGAAGAAAAAAAGAGGAATGTAGGGCAAAAAGGAAAGAAAAAGCCACTGGTAACTTCATAAACTGTGAAAGGCAGCTCTGGAAGAGACAGATGGCTGGTCAAGGATGCTGAAGAAACACACACTAATTACATGGCTGTCACCACCACATGTGATATCACTCATCCAGACCAGCACAAGCTCTCTGAAATAAAAATGAGCACATTTTCCAAGGGGCTTCAAGAAAACTTAGCAAATACAGTTTCTGCCTTTTCTGTTGATTTATGTTAATGCATGCAGTCATCTTTTCTGCTTACAGTCTATGGAACAACTGAAATTTAAATGAATGCTTCCTATACTATATCCAGCATATCAAAATGGCAACAAATTAATTTCACAAAATGTTTCAGATTTAATAGAGACCTTTGCTTTTATTAGAAAGCCCAGTTTTCATATCCTGAGCTGGAACCCTTATTCGTGATCATATTTAGGACGTGCTGACAGTAAAGCACTGTGGTATGATGAAATGGGTGTGCTCCTTAAGACCGGTCTGCTGACTTTGAAAGTTTAGCGAAGAAGCTTGTTTCTTTGCTTTACTCAATATTATTTTTCTTGTTTTAAAGGTGAGAGCCAACTTTAAATTTTAAATTGCTCTCCTTCAAATGCCTGATGAATTACACAAGTTGTACATATATACATTACATATGTTTATTGCATAACTACTGTAAAATCATTTTGCCTTATAATGTAATACAATTACAGGCTGGAAATCTGCCACATTTGGCTAGTTCTATATGTCTCAAATCTGGTCCCAGACAGCATTTTTCCCCAAAGGTGAATAAATGATATTTGAAACTCCCAAAGGACAATCCTGGAAAAGAAGTGAGCAAGAGCCTTTCCAGAAAGAAAAAGAAATTGGAAGAATGATGCATTTCAGAGGCACAAATTGCACATGTAGTAGAGGGGGGGAAAAAAGATGCTTTGCCACTGCCACCTTTGTCCAGTAAGAAATATGAAGTAAACTGAATGCTGCTAGATCTGCTCTTTGCTGTCAGTTGACTTGGTTCCCTGCCTAGCTCCTTTAACACATTGTCATTACAAGGGTTTGTTTGAGACCTGCAATTGTAAACCACACCATGAAGCTGCTTCCTCTTTTCTCACACACACCTGCATAGGAAACATGCCAAAGGGCAGAATGAGGTGCACTATCATAACTATAGGCGGTACGGCAACCCTAGAAATAGCCTGGGATGTGCTGCTGTAATTTAAAGTAGACAGGGACTTTTTTGACCTACAGAGCAGCTGAGAATCTAGAGGCTGTGAAGATGGCACAAGTTTTCTAGAGGCAGATCCAGGAGACCCCAGCACATGCAGCTGCTGGAGGCCCCAGCTGCGCACAAGCAGTGCTGGCAGGAGTCTTTGAACAGCAGGACCAGGGGCAGGGTACAGATGTTCTGATGAATGTCCCAGAACAGACAGAGCTGCACTTGCAGAAACCATGGAGGAGTTATAGGGAGTTGCCACACCTGCCTTCAGGTCCTGCCCAGGTGTGACACTGCCTCAAGTACCTGGGGCTTGTTTTACTTTGAGTTCTTCAGGCTGCACATGACAGATAATTCCAGTCCAGTTGATTTCCAAGGGAGGATTAAACACAATGGAGAGACCAACGTGTTTCTTTTTTTTAATTCTAGCTTTGATGATCCCTCCTCCCCAGCAATTCCTGTTTTGAGAAACATTGCTCTAGATAACAATTTAGCTGTTTTAAACAACTGCATTTATAATGCAGGCAGATGATCTGTTCATGATATGTAGTAATACATTATATCCATTACACTACATCTGCTGTGATTTCAGTTTCAGAATGAATGTGCAATGTTCATTTTTCTCCTAGCTCATTGGCTATATAATAAATGTAAAATATCTGTCACACTATCTCAAAATGTCTGTTTTATCTGTGAAGTGTTTGACAAAGCACATGTTTCAAATAACTACTCATAATGAGCTATATACAGATCTATTGCATATACTGCTATAAAAATATAGTGTAGCTAGGAACTGACAGACAGTATTCAGCCATCAAAGTATTACAAGAGAGAAAGAGAGCAGTGGAGTCAACACCCCTCTTATTCCTCCTCCTCCCCAACAGTTATCATCATCCTTGATGCTTACAGACTGTGACAAACAGGTTTGAACATTTTGCCTAAGGAAAAAAGCAAACTATAGAAGAAGCTCTTGTGATTCACAGGAATTGGGAGGAAACTAGAAACAAGAAAACACCAAATTTTACTAACTGAGAAGAGTAAATCATGGATTTGTGTCAGCAGGCCTCCATGTCTCCCTCTATGAAACGGACATAATGGGGATTCATTAATATTCACCCAGGAATTCCCACCTTCAGGGTGCTGTTGCAGCATAAACTAATAATTTAAAACTATTAGTCTAACCATTCCTGGTGGTCCGACACATCTTAGCACCATGTCTTAGTAAGTTTTGCTTCCATTTATTACTTCTGATTTGAAGCTCACTCTCTGGAAGATGTATCGGTTGCCAAAAGGAGGGCAGTGTGTCTTACATATTTCTGTCCCCTTCCAGATCAGGATACAGTTTAAATAAAGCAAATATTAAAATAAAGCAAAAATTTAAAGACTAGACAAGATATGGTCTTAAAGTTCACTGTGTGGTATTCAGCATGATAAAATGAACTGGGTTAATGCCCTATTTTAGCATACATAGAAACATAAACAAACTCGCATTTATAATATGTATTTACTCTGCTGAAGACTTCTGAGGGGTGTTAAAAATCCCCAAATCAAAATTATCCAGGTTGGATCCTTGGCTATTAAAGGGCAAAGCTCATTTCAGGTCCAGCTGCAATATCAGAACCTATTACAAACATAAGTGTTGAATTATAAAATAACTTCCAGTTCAGATCCCTATGGAATCATTATGAGTAGATCTGCCTAAATTCAGAGATAATACATGTTTCCATTAATTCTTCCAAAATAGCTCATAACATGTAAGAAAGAATGTATGCAGGTCCACAATCGCTTACAGAGTTAACATGCATGCTATAGTTTTCATCTTAATTTCACATTTCCTATTTGACTGCTGAGAACAATATAGACCAACTTCAGAGACTGATGTTACTGCTCTCCCAGTGAATAAATGCCTACCAGTCCCAAATTTTATCTAAGATTAGTGTACTGAAATTTTTGACCTTTCTTCAAAAGTCTGACAAAAATCACTGCTCACAGTGATGTGGCTGCATAAACATATTTAGCTGAGGTTTAAGCTATCACTGGGATGGCATAAGGTTTTATCTCCTATAACACGCAGAACTTATGACATAAATGTGGCTTCAGGGATTTCTTTCATGATTCAACAAGCCTCTTTTCAGAAATAGCAGAAAATGTAAACAGATATTATAGTACTGGAGGGGTGGGTTTGGCATTTTTTTTCTGTTTCTTGTCACTTGCCTTCCCCACCTCAACACGCTGAGCCCAAGTCAACAAAGTCCAACAAAACCAACTTTTAAACTCTCTGGAGAAACTATAAACAATACCATTCTCTTTAGAAAGCATTCAGTTGAAAAAGAGAAAAAGCAATTGATACTTGACACATGGACAAAGCCAAACACAGTGTTCTGAAGATTATTCTTTCCTGCTTTTATAATCTGCTAACTTCTTGTCATCAGTTTCTAATCCAGTATCATGCCCAGACTGTTTCTTTGTTACCTCTAACCAGGCTTTAGGAAAAGTGAAAATCTCATCTTCACATGTTTCTCCATATTTCCACAAACTACTAAGAGAAATGGTATAAATAACACAGCATGTTTTTTCTTTGGAGTTTGGACTTTTTGTGTCCTTTGGATAAACTGTTACTCGTACAGAAAGTAAACAAGAAATGTGTTCCAGGGCTTAATTTCTATGACAGAATAGGGCAACCGGCTTCCTGCAAAACAGACTTGAAACAAGAGCTATAAACTACTTTTAGACATCTCTTGACGGACTTTAGCATGAACATATATTGAGTATTACTTATATAGTACTGGACATTGTCATTGTACATATTAAAGCCTAAAAAATGGTAACAGAGAGAGACCACAGAACGTAAATGAACCTGCTATTGAGCACAAAATGCTGGTTATGTAAAAATTTTAACAGATGAAAACCAAAAGATCCCTCAGCATGTGATGGCTTCTAGAAAATTATATGGTTTACAGAGCATACATGCCTTGGAAATGAAATATGTTAAGTCAAAACAGTTAAAAGGTCATCGCCTGGTACACTTTCTTCATTATCACAGTAAAGATGTTCTGCTCTGCTTCAGCCAAGGAAATAATTTTATCGTGTGTGTCTGCCTGTCTCCAGTGAGGGTATGTGTTGAAATCAAGTATTTCATGAAGTATTATGTCAGTGAGGTTTAACTGTGCAATTGCATTTTGACAAAGGTTTCCATGGTTTCTTGAACTAGGACTTCCTCTTAGTAAGTATAGTAGGATATGAAATGAGAATGGGTTGTTGCTACTTATATTTAAAGAACTGGGACGGTTGTACTTTGAAATGGATAGTTAAAAAATGAAAGATGAGGAAGAAATTAATAAGTAGCATTTACGAAATGGAGCATATCACCTTACTCTGAAAGGCTCTTCACAACTTCATTTATTGAGAATGTTGTCAGTATGACTTGACTGGAAACCATAAGCATGCACATAGAAGAAAACACCTGAAAACATAGGTTTTTACAGCTGACAAAAGCCAAAGGAAAATCCAAAGCCTGAAAGCAGCTTTTGGGCACAAACGGAGAATAACAAGTCACATTATTTAAAATAATAGCGGTCAATGAATGGAGAAAAAAAACTAGACTCATGACAGTTTTCAAAAAGTCTAAATGTCTATAAGTTGACTGGCTGATCATGCCCTTTTCTGAACTACCAAAGAATGATTAAAAAAAAAAAGAAATTCTGATTTATCTAGCACCTCTAGTTTGACTTTGCTGCAAACACTAGGTGGTCATCAGAAACAGAGTGGGTATTAGTGGCAAAATTCCAGCAACTGAGGTTTTTTTTAATTATTTAATAGAATCAAACATCTCAAAATCAACACTGCGCTTTTCATAATGGGTATCCAATAAACATATTTTATACTACTGCTAGCTTAGTTTTATTTCTGAAGATATGCTGTAGCTCAGAATATCAAAATGATACTATTCTTAATACCTGACAGTAGCACAGAACTGCACATGTAAGTTCTGATTTCCACTTTGGGATGGAGCTATCTAAGAAGAAAAGCTTTATTCAACATGAGCATGGCAAAATCTGGCATGGTGTAAATTATGATTTCTGCAACACTTTTTAAATAGGCTTTAATATGAAATGAGATTTTATTTTGAGCTGTCACCTTTGCTTAGTTATTTGTGGGTTTTTTTCGTGTCAATGTGTATGTATTGCACAGACAGACATAGTAAGAGAGCCATCCCACTGCTAACTCGAACCCTGCAAATTCCTTTGGTAGCAGACAGACATCAGGTAGCTTAATTGATAAAACACTCACTCCAAATTTCAAAACAAGGCTAAACTGTGTACACCTTATGCAAGTTGTTGGTGGCTATGGAAGGGAGCACAACTTGGACTATGGTGAATACAGGTATGTCCACAGATATCTCCAAGCACCCTCTACCATCAGCAGCCACAGTCAGCGGCATGGTTTTTCCCATGGCTGGTTTTTATGATTCCTGTACCTTCTAAGAATGACTCATTCATACATGTTTTCAGCATACTCAAGAAAGGAGTTTTGAATCTGGAAGTGTATGTTCAAATTACAATCTTATAAATGTAATAATTTCTGCTGCTAGCTACATACAAAACTTATGCCAAATTTGTCACCTGATGTGCAACAAGATAGAATAATAATAACTAAAAAAAAGAATAAATCTGCAATATAATTATTTATTTTAAAGGTAGCTGTCTGTGGCCTACACTGCTTCTTTTAGAGTCAGCTTATGAAATTCTTTCTTACATTGCTGAACTCATGAATCACAGAATCCCAAGGGTTGGAAGGGACCTCAAAAGATCATCTAGTCCAACCCCCCTGCAAGAGCAGGGTAATCTACAGTACATCACACAGGAACTTGTCCAGGCGGGCCTTGAATATCTCCAATGTAGGAGACTCCACAACCCCCCTGGGCAACCTGTTCCAGTGCTCTGTCACTCTTACAGTAAAGAAGTTCTTCCTGATGTTAAGGTGGAACTTCCTATGCTCCAGTTTACACCCATTGCCCCTTGAAGATAGATAGATTCAAAGACTTCATAGATTTTCAGGATGGGTGCATGAGGTGGCCTGAGTTGTGAA
Source organism: Lathamus discolor (assembly GCF_037157495.1). Classification (NCBI taxonomy): domain Eukaryota; kingdom Metazoa; phylum Chordata; class Aves; order Psittaciformes; family Psittacidae; genus Lathamus; species Lathamus discolor. The sequence continues at coordinate 109,449,644 of NC_088884.1, forward strand.
GACTCAGCATCCTTCTTTCAAACATCACAGAGATGATGGTGGATGAGACCTGCTGACTCAGGACTGCATTGGATCTCCAGTGGATTTTCTGACATGCTACTGTTTGGTAGAGGAAGGAGAAAGGCATTGGAGTTTGATCAGCTAAAGAGAAGCAGTTATTTTGTTTAGCTATTCTGGATTTCTTCCTCCCCAGGATCAGGAAAGCCTGGCAACTATTCAGCCATTTAGCTGAAGCCAAAATATTAGCAACGATTCAACTGGTTTTATTCCATAGCTTTACTAACTAGCTGACATGGGAGAGGCGAAGCAGCAGATGAAAACCAACGGATGATGGCTGAATGACATCACTCCTGGATCAATGTCAAAAGCAAGGTTTTAGAACATGATAAAGCAAACACATCACTGGATAAATATCTGACCACAAGTGATTCTCAATGGTCATTGTTAAACCAGCAGGGAACGATCAACAATTACAATAGTAATAAAACAGCAATGGTTGGAAACATACAAAAAAACCCTGAGAAAACCAAACACAAAAAGAACCAATACAGATAGACAACAGCTATACACATATACTGGGAAGTCTAATGAAATGTAAAATGTATAGAATGGGATAACAGGTAATACTAATTCTCACAGAGACATAGGGGCGTGCGTTTGACAAATCAAGGGTGCTTCTTTTCTGAAAGAAAAGCATGCTACTGAGCTGCAACCCCAAATTCAAAGTACTATCCCATCTTTGATAAAGCTATAAATAGAGATCTAGATTAAAAGATCTGTATTTTTAGAAGGAAAGGTGACAAGCACAGTAATTGTTGGTGAAGAAATGAAAGATTTAAAAACAGCCTCTTGTCTAAGTATCTGAAGTGCAAAGCAGTGAGTTTCCTAACACAGTATGGAAAATTCTGATGGAATACTTGATAACTGTAAGAATAAATTATCCAAAGGTACAGTTTTGGGGAATTATGAGCTCTTGGTGATTTTTCAGGCCAGGCTAAACACCCATCTGTTACAGAGTGCTTATGGATAATGAAGTTAATTCTCCCATAATCCCAGGAAATGGACTACAAAATCTGTTAGGCACCTTTCACACTGAATGCTTCTATGAAATACTTCACACATTATTTACATGGCAGGAAAAGAAAATATCTTGGGAGCCCTCAGTATTCTAAGTGGGAAGTAACACAAGCTCAGACCGCTGATAACAGTGGTTCTTGTTTGTCAAGTCTAAGTAGTTTGGTTTATTTGCCCTCGTTTGATGTTTCTTGGGGTGAAAAAGGGACAAGTGGATTAGGAAAGAAAGAGAATTGAACGAAGCACTATCAGTAGCACTCAGAAGGCAGGCCAATAATTTTGGCATCAATATAGAGCATGTAACATTAAGCAGCAAATGACTACACATTCTCTGCAGTCAGACTTTGATGCTGGAAGGTGGATGGGCCCCCAAATCTTCTCACATTGCGTTATTTCATTTCCTTTAGAGCATTCCCCATCCTTAGCACATCCTATTACCTGAACCATGGGCTCTGCTTAGTGAGCTTTTGAGAGCCTCTCTCCTAATTTTAATTTCCCCCAAATGTTTTGCTCCGTTTTATTTAATTTGAAGGATGTGGACCATCCTGCCAGGTGGCTATTTCCCTAAGTCCCACAACCCTACTCAAAGAGTCTCTTATCAGGATGCCCCTGTGCAGCGAGAGTTCATAACTCATTTGAATGGGAAAAAGTTGGGGGCTCACCACACTTCATCTTACGAGACTGTTGACACTGTTAGCAGCTGTTACTGTCACTCTCATTTTTACCAACTGGGAGCATATCAAAATGTTACATGCACATTCAGCAGTGTAGTCTCTCCCCTTTCTGTTTAATGGGGATTATGCACACACATCAAGGGGAAAACATATTTTACAGTTGCAAAGTATTTTATAGGTTAGTTTTCTAAACTTGCTATAGGGAACAAAAGAATTAAAGTTAAAGGCACTCCAGGAAAACTAATGTTCTCTCAAAGCCAGTTAATACCAGTAATGGTATCTTTTAACTGTGCAAAACTTATTCCACTGCAGGGACACTAAAATTGCTGTACCACACTCTTAATTTAGGGAAACACACAATCTTACAGCAATTTCTTGGTAACCTAGACAAAAAGAGATCATAAAGCTCCATCCAATTCCCAGCAGATAACTGTCCACATTGCCAGCAAAGTTTTCGCAGGTTTACAGAGTCATCTGGGAGGCCAAGAGTGGAATAGCCATGGGCTCTAGACACAAGACCATACACAAATGGAGTAAGATGGAGATACCAGATCGCTGCTTTCTGTAAGACAGAGCTTCTTGCCCTGAAAAGGAAGTAAGAGCTTCAATGCTAGATTAAACATTTTTATGACACATTCACATAAGCACACATCATCTGAAAATAAAATGAGAATCACCTACTATATACGTATTTTATTTCATGTCACTGCTAGCAGCCACAACATATATCTTGACTGAAGTTTTAGTTCTGTTTTGAAAACAAAGATGCAACTCTTCATTTTTTTAAATCTTGGGAACCGGCAAACAACCAGGATAAGTAAGTTATACCAAATTATACCAGTTGTGTCATTATTTCACTGGTTACACTTATGTACACGCTAGTGAGAGCAAAAAGTTGCATCAATGGATCACCCAGGCTCTGGTGTGACTCTCAGCTCTGAAGTATTTAGATACTGTGATTTAAGATGTCACCACTGGCAGCTGTCACCCACCTCTAAACTTAACAGCAGCAGTAATAATCTTGTGCCAGACCTTCAGCCGCTGCAACTCACAGCCTGACATATTTCCTAAACGACCTTCATCACTTAGTCAATGCAGCTGTGGCCCAGACATACCCACCTGCCTGTGCACCACAGCAGCTGACAATCTGGAGTCCATTTACTCTTGCTGCCCCTGCAAAGGGGGCAGTAACCTTCAGTTCAGGACTGGATAGAGAGTTTCTGGTGACAGAAGCCCAACACATTGCCACTAGGACTAACATGCTGAAGCTACCACTACCACGTCATCCTTGGGATGCAGTCATCACACAGTTACACTTGCTGCAACAAGTCAGTCCAATTAGCATCCCAGTAGCAACTCTCCCCATAGTGCTAGAATGACTAATAAGTTCTCTTTTGGGACAGAATGTATCACAAACATTATTCTAAACCATGAGCTCTCCCTAATCTGTTCCTTTCAGTAGATCTCAACACTCATTCATTTGCAATGCTTAAGAAGTTGGATCTAAACAAAATAATTTACCATGCAGCAGTGGATGATGCCTAAAACAACTGGCAAAGCCAGATAAAATATGTAGTCTGACAGCTTTCAATATTTGTTTCTGATAACACACATGCAGGCACTCACAGCCAAATAGTTATCTTCCATACCAAAAAAAAATGAAACATGTTGTCCTGGGTTCAGCAGTAGCAGTCATTTTTAATCCTTCTTAGTAGCTGGTGCAGTGCTGTGTTTTTGACTTTTGACCTGCAAACAGCACTGATAACACCGATGGTTTTAGTTGCTGCTTAGTAATGTTTACTCTGACCAAGTACTTTCAGAATTTCATGCTCTGCCAGGAGGAAGGGAAGCCGGAGGGGGATGCAGAGACAGGACACCTGACCCAAACTAGTCAAAGAGGTATGCCATACCACAGCACGTCATGCCTAGTATATAAACCAGGGGCAGTTGCCCGAAAGGGTTAGATCATTGCTTGGACGGGCAAGGTATCTGTTGGCGGGTGGTGGGCGATTGTATTCTCTTCCCTTGTTATTTCCCTTATCATTATTGTTATTGGTGGTAGCAGTAGCGGTTTTGTGTTATATCTTAGTTACTGGACTGTTCTTATCTCAACCTGTGGGAGTTGCATTCTTTCAGTTCTCCTCCCCATCCCTCTGGGAACAGAGGGGAGGAAGGGGGGGAGTGAGAGAGAGACTGCTTGGCTGACTGAGTTTAAACCGTGACAGGAGTTCCTTTCTTCTGCAAATAGCTCTTCTTCATTCCCTGCTCTCTGCTCCTCCTTTCTCACTTTTTTCTTTTTGAAATTAAAAGAACAGAAAAAAAAAGAGAAATAGAGAAATATAAGAAGTTAAGCTTTATTAGCTTCATGTTACTTAGCTTCTAATTGTTTATGATGGTAAAAATACTGAAAAGGAAAAATATTTTGGCAATAATTTTCCAGTCCTTGGACCACAGCCCATGAGAAGTCAGAATGTATTTCCATGTACATTTTTAAGTAGAGACAGAAATTTGTTTAGATTCTCGTATAGACAGCCTGGTTGTGACATGACGAACCATAGTTAATGAAAGGAGGATGTGTCACCACTGTGAGACCCAATCTAACAGTTCTGTCATGAACTGTGTTGAAGCTGGCCTGTCTTGATGTTCATTTCACAGAAAGAAAAAAACTACAGCAGCAATACTGCAAGGAAAGGATTCTTTTCTTTGGAGGCTGAAATGTTTAAAGCTCATGGAACCCACATGGAAACTGTGAAGATGCTGCCTGAAGGACAGCTCAGGGAAATTACTGTCTTTATTTACAATTATTTAAATGACTTCTTAAAACACTCCTGACTGATTTTTCTCATCCACCTCTACAGACTGAATTTTCAGCAACTCTAAAAAGAGCTGCATTCATCAAACAAACATCTGAGCCAAATTAAAACATGAGGTTTGCAGCATTTCAGCCACAACTTAGAAGTGCGCATTTTGCACCAACTACTAAGAAGGAACTGTACTGTCCTACCTACCAGCTCTTATAGACGAGACATGTATAAGTTCGATCAAATACCTAAGTGCAACAGAATGAGATTTCCCGGTCACAGTCCTAGTAAAGACAACATAATCCAATCTAAAGTCAACACATGACTACACAAATTTCTTTCACAAAGAAAGATTTAACATAACAGGAAACACATAGTTCTTCACCACTTTCAAGACATACAACTTACTGCTGCTGTTGGACTCCAGTACTAGATGAGAGCAGCTAAAGAAGCAAGATTAAGCATATCTTGACAAACACCTAGACTAGCCCAACAGACTTGCACTTCAACCACAAAGCAGGATCCCTCAAATGCCTTGCTTTTTACTTATTACAGTTCACTGAACTTCAGTTTCTGCACTGCAGCTGTGTATCTTCATAACGCCATAACAGAAACCACTTAAAGCAAAGAGCCTTCTGCCATACTCAGCCACACAACAAAGGATGAGTTCACAATTGTTCTGGTTTTGGTTACTGCACAGCTCCTACACCGTTGCTTGTTTTTTTCCCTAGAGAACACTGCAGCATGCAAGAAATATCATCCCCGAGCTATCCTCTCCTAATCATAACCTCAAGCTTCTTTCCACACCATCCTTTCCTACATGCTGCCACCCCTTGCTGTGAAAGCTGTGGCTTCCCATCAGGTCTAGTTAAGTAGAATGTTTTCCAGGAAGAAGGCACAAACCGATAAAGCAATTAGTGACCAATTAAATTAATTAACACTGTTTACCTACAGGAGAAAGGCAAGCCTTAAACAATTAGCAGCAAGTTTATTTTTAAGAGTTAAAAAGCCTTTTGAAAACACCTTCTGAGTGACAATGTTTGTTTATTGTCAGCCATCCAGGTATTACATTTTTCCATCCCGTCTTAACTCATTTCAGATGTTGAGAGAGCAACTGGTCATTCAAAACAGAATATGCTTGATCCAAACAAGGAAACCATGTTCCACAGTAGCAATGGTTTAGTGCTGTGATCTTTTGCACTGATTGTGATCCAATTTTAAGCCATAATTGCACGCACGGTCAGTACTGCTGAGAGTTACAAATTGTCAGCACCTGAGGAACATCATTCTATTAATTCTTCTGTTCAGCTCTCTAAATAGAATATGAGAAAAATATTTGCTTGACTTTAGAAAGTGTCCTGTCAGTGCACAAGTTTCAATATATTTTGTTATATCCTGCTGTTGTCTTGGCATTGCAAGGGAAAAATTCCTCCTCCAGAACAGAAACCAGAAACAAATATAAACTGCATCTCTCCCATGTACGTAACAGTACATGCATAGAAGTACATGCACAGTATTCACATGCATACATTTCCTACCCCTTGCCCTTAAGGTGGGTGAGGACAGGAGGACAGATCAGGTCTCAGTACGACCATTCTGTCTCAGCTCTGCATATAAAACCCACTAAGAGTAAAAATGTGTGGCTCTTGCAGCAGGGAAACTGTATGGGGTTTTACTGTACTCACATGAAACAGATAAGCATCAAACACATTTCATGCAGACCACCAAACGTCAGACTTCTAGTTACATGAACATGGGTTGAACTGAAACCATTAACCCAAGGAACACTGAATTGAACCTCGTTAATTAGAAAAGTTGTTAATATTTACATTCTTCAAGAATGTTCTACAATGAATTTAAAGGGTAAGATCTAATAACACCTCTTTATGCCTTTGTTACAAACCCTTCTTTTCTTTCTTAGTATTTGAAAATGTTATCTTCCAGAAGCTCTTCCCTTTGGGTCTGCTACCCCTCAAGAGATTCCATTAAATACATTGATCATGATTAAAGGACCCCAGACTTCAAAAACTTGCATAGTAGATACTTCTTTCAAAATATGATCAATAAATTCTTTCATACAATAAAAAATTTAGCCAACTAAACACAAACTTCATTTTGCTGTGTAGTCAGAGTATTAAGGAGTAAGTAGGACAAATCTGATCTCTGCCTTACATCAGTCCAAAGGCATATATTGTGTTCATGGTTTTGAAGAAGCATAAGATAGAAATTGTATCTCATATCCATATATCTGTATACCTAGATGATTTGTCCACAGTTGATAAACGATATTGTAATTAATGACTCATTTTTCCCCTTAGTACTTCTATCTTGCTTTGACTTCAGGTTTTAAATTCTTTACAAGAGCTGGATAATAGCAAAAACTGGTTTTTAGTAACTACTGGTTGGATTTCACCCTGTAAGTGCATATGAGCTATCAGATGACCAAGTTACAAATAATAAATAATAAATAAATAAAGATACTTAGACTTCAATTTTAGAGATTAAAGCAGATGAAGAAATTCTTCTAAAAGAAAACTTGCACACAAATTTATCAGTGCAATAGTTAGTTATTAATTAATTAATATAAATAACAGCATTACCAAAATACTGTTAGGGGAAGTGGACCACAAAAATTATTATCCTATCTCTAGTATAACTCTTGACTATTTTTGATGAGACTGAAACTTCTTTCGTTCTTGGTTTTCTTTTTCTTTTGGAAGATATTTTGACCTATATTTGGGTTTCCTTTCAAATAAATTTTTAAGTTTCATGTTGATGGAAAAAATAATAGGCATTTTCATATGTTTTTAAAATAGCTGAAACACTGAACTTACAACTCTGACATGATAAATTAAGTATTTTGTGAAGATGGATTCACAGCCTATTCCTATCACCCCTAGGAATTTAAGGACATTAAATTAATTAAAAGAAGTTTCCTCATTTTACTTCAGGAATATATAATGAAAAACTTATTTTAAGATATCAAATATGTGGACCTTGAAGAATAAAACACCATTTTCATCCTATTTTTATACAGGTCTTCCTAGAATATCCACATGCTAAAATAGCACACAAAAAAATTGTGGAAAATTAGATTTTAAAATATTTTGAATAGTAAAGCATTATATGCAATAAGAATAAAAAGACAGCACCCATGGGTCTTGATGTATATTTATTTCTGTACAGTAATGAATGATTTGAAAACTGGGTTTCCTTGACTGAAGTTTAGTCTTAAACTTTTGTGAATTCACACAGAGAAGATGCTGCTGTTCTTTTTTAACTAAAGTTGTTAAAAATAGTTGTGTAACAGGATCTAAACTGTGAGGATGTAGAGAGGCACAACCAGACCTCCAGCCAAATCCTTCCCACCTGAAATTGCTTAACTGGAATGAAGTTTTGACCACTCTCTTCAAACAAATAAAATTGTGTTCATGGGAGCAATGCAGCATTGTCATCATCCACCTCAACTGACCTCAACAATCTGGTAGTATGGAAACGTGCATAGATAGTATACACATTAAACAGGGTTCTGCTAGTTGAGCCTCAGTCTCAATTCATTGGTCCTTATATGTCCTATCCATTATCATTCAAGCAACACTACCTCAGTTTCTCCAGCTAACCACTGTGAGGAATTATACATCCCTTCAGTGATGGATCCTGTGGTGATAAATACACTACAGATGCTCATCTACAACAGAAATGGCATCAGCAGGTTAGAGGGTGATATGGTTCAGCAGCCTGGCCCACCAGATGACACTGGAGCCTCATCTAACCTATTGCATCCTATGGACACTTGGTCCATCGTGGAAAATGTAGTCTTTTTCTATTTTGGGGATGGATCATCAAAGATTGGGGGGGTCAAGTTCTGCTAGAGGCAGAGCAGGTCCTACTACACTATGCCAGCCAGGCATATCTGGGACATCCAGCATTCTTTCTATAAGACAAATATTACAAAAAGCCAACCAAGGGCAGAGGTAGAATACTAAAAAAGAAATCTTTTCTGATGTATGTTCTCTACTGTTAGTTTTTTTATTGTCTTTCATTGGCTGAGCTACAAGAAGTTTTCTACATGGTCAACAAGCTTGACCAAAATGGGGCAAAATTCAGGCTTTTTTAAATCTACTGACTTCATTCGAGGGACCATTTACACTAAAATTATTTTTGACTCAACAGCTTGAATGGGTCTCATCTATTACTCTCACTCAGTCTTTCATTGAGCTCATTGTATCAGTAGTCATAAGTGTTTCCTGTAGATATTGATCTCCCATGTTTATTTCAGTAATGCACTTGGTCCAATAGCGTGACTTTCTTTGGTAATAGTGAACAAGAGACGACTAGCTCTTAGAAGAAGGCTATATATCCAAGGATTATAATTACTCCATATATGATATTAAAGAGATTCCAGTCCCTAAAGATCATAAATATCTGCCACATCTGTGTGAGCACATCAGAACTAGCTTTACACCAATCCTGGTCTATAGGCATACACAAACAGAGCTCAGCATGAGTTAACTGCCTGGCTGCTCAAGCAGTTTTGTGACAAATATGACAAAATTTGCCTTTTGTATACAGAGGAGTTGAGCATCATCACCTTACAAAAGAAATACAAGAACAATCATTGTGTTTTCTTACCTCTAACAACTAAAACCATTTTGAGGGACCACCGCCACCCACAAATAGCAAGTTAGTCTCTGAAATCTAAGGGATCTTAAAGGAATGGATATTCTTATTGAGTTACTTCATTTCATCTGTAAGTTTAGAGCTGGCCACAGTGAAATTGGTGGGAAAAACTCTTTTTGAAGAAACAGATATAAAATAGGGAGAAAAGCATAATATCAGAAGAGTTTGGGTTTCACGTGCTGTTTCTGAAGTCCAGGTGAGTTTCATTGTCAAGGTCAATGAAAATAACATCAGACCAGTCTTTTTTGGAGGGAAAAAAAAAAAACAACCCCTAAAAAAATCGTAACAAACAAACAAACAACACAAAAAAAAAAAAACCAAAAACAAAACCACACCCCCCCCCCAAAAAAAAAAAAAAACAGCCTACACTTGCAAAGGAGAAAGAGAAATTCAGTACCCTGCTCACATGAAGTTTGTATGCATGTTTCAGTTAGTCAAACTGAAATTTCATAGTAAATAATAGTTGCATTTTTCTTCAGTCTTTCTTCCTTCATCAGAACTGCATCTCTACAAATATTTCAACAGAAAGTATGGGACCTATTAACTTTTTTTTCCCAGTGTGGCATTTACGTAAGCCTCAAAAAGCCCCCAAAAGGGCATAATTCCGTCACTTAGTATTGCCAAAGCAGTGCAGTAGAAATGTTAATCAGGGCTCTTACTCAGATTGAAATATATCCCGATTAAGCGACCATCCCATTTAAGCAAACTTTTCCTGAACCGTCACTTAATGTAAACCAAATGTCCTCTGCAACTCCTTCCTTCTACTGAAGCATTTTAACCCTTAGCCACCATATTAACACCTCTAATTGTAACTGACAGAGCAATTTCCTGGTTGCCATTGTGCGAGACAAGCAGTGAACACTAGCCACAAGCAATTTATGACCTTTGACTGTCATATTAACGCTTTTAATTGTAACTGACAGGGCAGTTAGGCCAAAAAGTGTCCCAGAAAAGCAGTTCAGGCAGTTGTGAATGTCCCACTAAAGCAAAGGAAGAAGCATCCAGTCATTAAGGCTGGGGACTAATGTGGAGAAAGAAGGGGCAATACTTGAGTCTGGATGCTCATCAAACTCCCTGGAATCATCAGTGACTTATTTTTGTTTCAATTTGCCATCACATTTTCTGCTAAAACCAAACCGTTACTGAATGTATGCAGTTTTATCTTAACCTTTGAAGAAAATTTCCCAAAATATTTGAATAAAAAATGTATTCAAAATTTCTCCCCCAATTACATTATTTTTAATTTCAACAAATTTCATGCTCTTTGATGAAAAAGACAGTTCCTCAGCATTTCATGCTTGAAAACATAAACATTTTCACATTGTTTAAATAAAACCAATTATTTAGTATCTCTGAAAGTATGTAAAGTTGATGCAACTCTGAACAACAGCCACTGAATCATTCTGTAACATGAGACTAAATAGGAAAAAGGTTATCTCAAGAGGAAGAGAGGGGAGTGCTGTGGGTGAAACTTACATTCACGTTTGGTAAACTGGCCTCTAGGGGGTGAAATACCATACTCAGAAACATTGGAGCAGGTCTGCTATCATTCAGCAATGAGTAAGGGCACTAATCAGATGCTAGAAAGATTCTCCCTTATTTATACATCAGTCTCACTTGCATAAACACTGATCATTACATTTGAGAATTCGGTCATATTTGTTTGATCTGATCCATAGATGAGTCACATTCAGCTAAGGTAAAGCTACTGGATTCTTCCTCATTGCAATCTGTGAATCCCTTTTCCTTCTAAGGAAAAAAATAAAGCACTGCCATTAACTTGAAATCTAAACAAGGCCTATAAGAATAGTATAGAAGTTATTTTCAGTTTTACATATCATGTCAAATCAGCCAAAATACTTTTTTTCATTTCTTAGCACTTTATAGCTGTCCACTTCCCGCTGGGTCCCTCAAGAGAAAAGAGAGAAATTCACATTAAATGTATAAAAACTGAATAGCCAGTGTAACCAAATGCAGGAAGCTGGAAAACTGAGCAGTTGAAAGAGATTCTAGTCCAAGAGTGCATTTTCAAGAGCACCTCTTTTGGCAGCAAAGCTAGTTTACCCCTACATTCATCATCTTGTTCACAGAGCAGCCCTACAAACAGCATGTTAACTCAGAATGAAATTACACATTATAGACAACATAATACCTTGCAGAGACCAGTACAGGAAGATCTTCCTTCCCTTCTTACTTTCAACTACCATTCCTCATCTCTGCTTGACCTGACCCTTCCCATGTGCCACTAGGAGCATGTCTCTGCTGAACCAATTCAGCTCATACCCTCTGCAAAAGGATACAGACACTTTTTGGTGGGATTACTTTTCTGCCAGCTTAGCAAATTGAATCAGATCAACTACCCCTGAGGGTGGGAGGGCTGCATGAATGCCAGAGGGGAGACAGTGGAAGGAGGGATACAAGCTCTCCCTTTTGGAGACACTGCAACAGATTCAGGCTTAGCCGAGCTCCAAGGATAATGTACAACATCATCCTGAAAGGATGTTACAGGGAGAACATTGCCAAGAAAAGACACTGCCTCCTACAGTGTCTTTTTTCACTTCATTTTATTTCATTTCATTTCGTTGTTATTGTTACAAGATCTTATATGTTCTCTTAATAATAACATAAAATTAATTATTTTTTAATTATTTTTAAAGTACCTAAGTAAAAAGGAGCCTGTGTCTTGTATTTAGAAGTGCATTGTGATGATCTTCACCGCAACATATAATCCTTCAGTGACTCTTTCTAATAGGTCTTCAGTGCTCTCAAACATGTTTACCTGCTCAGAAGGGATCATAAATGAGAAGTTTAATTGTGCTCTTTCACATCTCTTGGCATGAAAAGAGACCTGGACTAAACTGTCTCCTGCAGACCCTCAACTTAATGCTGCTTCCTAGATATCAGTTCGTGGTTTAAGATACACTTATATCTTAAAAAACATTTAGACTACCTCATGAATACAACTGAATGAGGCAGAAGACCTTGTAGTAACATAACATCAGAGCAGAGAAAAGATATTTATTAAGGCTTCTTTTTCTTGACATTATCAGTTTGATCCAATTCTGGCTGCTGACTTCAGATGCTTCGACTTTGCAATGCACTCTCATTTAAGGATAAAAAGGAGGTTGGCACATGAGCCTCGAGTTAAGCATAGCTTTAGGTGACAAAGTTTTGCACTAGTGCAGCTTCTCAACAGTGGTTAAAATCGGGGAAAAGAAAAAAATTCACATGTTCTCCAGCTTACATGCTGATACGGCAGGGGCTCTCAGCCACACGACATGAAAATAAGTAGCTATGAGAAAAGAACAAAACTGTTTTTTTTAATAATTACAATTACAAGCAGAAAAGAATTTGAGAGGAGGATATTCACCTGCTGCTGAAACCTTCGTTGTGATCAAAGAAAGCAAATAACAAGGAAACCCTATGAATCAATAACTTTTTCTAAAAAAAATATTTCTCAGTAAGTCTAAGATGCCCCTACCTACCTTGCTTCAAATGGTTTCAACTGAGTTCCTTCTTGATCCAGATGCTACTTTCTAAAAAATTCCAATTGAAACAACCCACAATGCCTTTCCATCAACAGCACAACAGACTATCAAATTAAAAAGAGAAAGTTAGAAAGAGTTATAAGCAGAGATGAAAAACACTATTCGTCATCTTTCTCTGTCTTTTCTTATTAGCCAAAATTTTCTGCTTTGCTGCTTGTATTTAGATACACACATCTGTAAATATGCTCCTAATTTTTCTGATTGCTGAGTGTGCGATAGTAACTTAATTAACAATTCAATAGCACCCTTGAAAAAAAAGGTTGTCTTAGGAAGCTAAACCTGATGCAAGTCCCTAATGTCAGGCAAACCTTTCTGTTTTTGCATTATTGTTTAAGAGAACATAAACAAACTATTACACACAACTGTTCGACAAGGACATACTCTAAGTTGCTACGTGCTTAATAAGCCTCTGTGGAGGTCCTAAGCTGTTTCAGATGAGAGTAGATGTTTGATCAGATGTATGAAGGTTATTTTAAGAAAGCATGCAACTATCTTGTCTGGTCTTTCAACAGCTAGATACTTCTACAAAGATCCATGGGAATACAGCGAGTTCTACTTTAGTAGACTTTGCAAGGGTCGTGAAGAACTTGCTAAGAATGCTAAATAAACAAAGTCTCTCATTCCACCCAGCCACAAAGAGCTAACAAGCACCCCCCACCCCCCACCCCCCCCCCCATCCTCTGCCAGGCTATACCTCCCACTAGCAGCCCACACTCATCAATACACAGGAGCACCAGATATCACACACCAGACCCTGCTGTGATGAGCAAACACCAATCAACAGCCCCATTAGCTTCCAGAGGACAGTATAGTTTGTTTACAGTAAATACTAGAGCACTGCTAGAGGAGGGCTGCACAGGAAATTCTAAGGAGGTTTTTACCCCTTCTGTTTCAAGCCCATTTGAAAAATCAGGGTTCGCATTCAGAGAAGTTCTGATTGTTTTCTTCTCTTTTAAACAAGAAAACAAGAATGCTGAAAATGCAATTGTTAAAAGCTTACAGCAATTTAAGATTTTTTGCTGTTGTTTTTGTTAAAAAGCCTTCAATCAAAATCACTACAGTTCAAAAGCAAGTAACTTGATGAACAATATACAGTATTTTACATGGGATTATCAAGGGTGAGTGCTAACCTTTATTAACTAACCATTACCCAGCTTAATTCAGACGCTCAGTATTGTTCTCCAGCCCTTCATCACTTTGCTGTAACACGTACTAAGTGCACTGAAATCACCAAGTTTTGCTTCCAGAACTGGCAGACAGTGGAAGGGATTTGAGTGAATGCTACAGCTTACAGAAAAGAGCGAGATGTTGGGAAAGATTTAGGGAGAAGATCCAAAAAACTTTGAAATCCACCCTGTGTGTTGTTTCCAGCTTACTGGCACATCAGGGTGACTGCTCCTCTCCAAGGTACCAAGGGGGGAACAACTGATTCCTCCTCCATGCACATTTTACATACAGCCTAGTGACTGCTCTGTTTGAAGACTGGATTCGCTTCTGACCCTTTATTAACAAAGACAATATAATTTATTATTCATACATATCTGTAGTTCGAAGACGTGCACTGCAAGCAGCTGATCTCATTCTTTGCTTGAGCAACACATAACTCAGACATTGTTCTGATTGTTGCTGTTTTACTTGGAAGCAAGGATTGAATCAAAAGAAAAGTCTTAGTAGCCTGGCAGATATTACCTTGAGCTTAACCTCATGGGGAGAATTGAGTTTCTTATCTTGTGGGGTTGCAAGCTGTAAAATGGTAGCTGAAGGATAACTACTGAAGTAATCACTAGAGTGGCTAAGTCCATGGGAAAATGTAAGGGAAAGGGGGCAATGGAAACAAAGCTGTGCATTCCATTTGTCATTTTTCAGAATAAAGAATCAACAAATAATTTCTGCAAGATACTACCACATGTCATATTTATCTTACCAATATGCTGAGAAAGTTCCTCATAGCCTAATTCAACAATGTTTCTATGCAGGACATGCATCAATTTCTTCTGAAATACCTAAAAGCTCTGAATCAGCTGCCAGGCATGTTTGTAACACTTCAGATGAGCCCCTCTGGTCACTTCAAAAGAATCCTTAATTTCCAAAAGACTGTGGGGACTTTTGTTTCAATGTTTAGTCAAACAACAAATTACATGTCAGCAACTACACGACCACAGTGTTCAGATGTCTGAAAATAATTGAACAAAAGCATCCAAATTTAAAAACTAATTTTCGATATGTGTCAACATAGTGGTATATATTTCTGTCTATAATCCCTCGCTGCTGGATGCTTTTCCAAATAACATTTATAATACACTCAAAACCTTGTGTGTGTGAGTACACCAGCAGAAGCAGTTTTAAGATGCAGTGATACAATGATAAATGGACAAATGTTACATGGTAAAATGTTTATAGAAACTGGATTGAAAGAGCTTCTCTGTGGTTACACCTCTTCATCCACCCTTCCATTAACTTAATTAAGCTAACCCGTAGGCCTACAAGCCTGGGGGACTTAGCGAACTTGATCTGAAAAGAAAAATAAAGGGTTTAATCACCAGGCCAGGTTTTCCAAGTTGTCATGGCTCTAGTGTTTATACCCTGCACACTTACATAAACCCAAACTTCCATTACTTGCCTGAGAGTCTCAGATCAATATTATAGATAAAGGTAAAGCTTAAGGTAAACGATTACCCTATAAGATGATGGGAATAGTAATTTTAGTGAACATCAAACACATTAGGATACAGTAAGCTTGCACAGACATAATAAATTCATCAGCTATTTCTGCTGATTGATTTGTATTCCAGTTTAATTAGCCATGAAAGAGTCAATTTTTTTCTGAAACCTTCCCTCCCCCCTGTTTTTGTTACAGATAACTGCCACAAAGGATAATCCCCAGCTGTCAAGTTAAGGAAATTTAAAAGGTAAGTTCTAGAAAAAAAACATCTTTACCAATCATGAATTAATTTTCATATAGACCAGTTATACTTATTTCTCAATAACTTTGGTTGGAAAATCAGAGCTGAAAATAAACTGACGCCCTAAAACTGTTGTTTTAAAATTCACTTTAAATTACTTTGCAAGCAAGGTCTCTTGATATAGCAGAGATAATGACGTAGACAGGCAGAGGTGCTGTGGAGTGGTGCAAAACCTATAATCTTGCCGTTGTTTAACTTTCAACAAACAGCTTTAAATACCACAAAATAAGCACTGCAGATCTTAGTGGCATAAGAAGGACAAAAGCATTTGTCATAAGGAGGATACTTTGTTCTTTAAAAATTAATAAAAACAAAACCAGTGCCACAAATATGTTCAGAAAATTCACAAAGGGTATACATGTTTGTTTTAACTTGCCACTACAAAAGAAAAGGCATGGAACAATAGTGAGGTCCAGCTGTTGTTTTTCTTGCAGAAGTCCCAGCTCCCCATGCAGAGAAACTACACTTGAGATGAGCTGGCTGAGACAAATGTTCTGTCTACACTTTAAATGGCAGCTGGTTATTAAATGACTCCCAATAGGATGAACACTTGCTATTGACAATAAGGTAATATAAGGACCATGCAGAGCAATCAGGATGGGAATGTGAATGAAAAATCTTTAATCTGAAATTACAGCTGTCAGGGCTATATTATAAAACATGAAAGTTGCATCTGCACTTAGAATTAATGTGTCCCAAAAGCCAAGTTTCTCATAAAGTGCATCTTGCAGATACATCTTTTATAAATAGACTACTGGTCTTCCGTAAATCAAACCAAACTGTAGCCTATACTAAGGAATTAAAAGGGTCACCTCTTCTGGGGTTGGTATTTGTTGAACAGTATTTGGGAAAAATGAACATTGATTTACAAAGTCCAACAGACGCTGGTAGTAGTATTACTTTCTGATGATATTCACTGACTCCAACGTGTCATACAAATGGCTTCAGTTATTTTATTACCAGTCTCAACATGTAAAAGCATCTTCTTCAGAATAAGAAAACATTTTCAAAACAGCCACTATTTAACAATCTGAGCTATCAAAGTGTTGAACAAACAGATGTAGTACTTCTTATTTGCACATAGTTCAGCCAAAAAAGGTAAGCTCACGCACAGGCACGCTAAGCCTAGTTTGGTGGAACCAGTTTAGGATCAGACATATGACAAAATTAGTTACCTGCTCTACCCCATAGCCCCATAGATCATGAGGATCATTACATTTCCCATGAAAGGGCAAAGCTGTTTCTGTAGGCTGAATCTTTGCATACATTTTGTGGCAGCTCAACATGTGATCAAGAGTAAGTCAGATAAAAGTATTTAGTGATACCTGTGTTTTGGTCATTTCTATAAGCCCGTATTTAAAGATCCCAAAATTCAGAAATTATTTAATATATGTGAGAAAAAAAAAAAAAACATATTTGTTGCTAGTCCAGTTTATAGAGCAACAGGTGATGGAATTTGGCTAGGAAGATCGGATACAGCTAACAAAAGCCTTAAAACCATTAAACATAAAGATGCATATGATGAAAAAAGTGTATGCCAACTCCTACAGTCTTCATACAGACAAATTTTCAAATGAAACCCTGTAACAAATATGGATCTAAAAGTAGAATACCAGTGTACCTCTATTCTCTCCCTCTTAACTGGGGTTTAGGCAGAAGAAATTTGGTGAAAGAGATATCACGAGCTTCCCAGTCCCTAGTCCCTCCATTCTCACTAACCAAGTCCTCTGTGCTTCTGAGGAAGCTAAGGGGCTCCAGCCTAAACATTTGACTCAACTTCCATCTAAAAGCCAATTTATTACCATTTAAGGTCTTTCTGCCTTCTTAAATCCCACCCAAAGTGCTGTCAAGACACAAGAGCCAAGTCTCCTGCAATGAATCTGTTTCTGTCCCTGGAAGGAGCCAACATGCTGCATGCCAACATTAACATATCATTGGGTAGCTTACATTAAAAAAATATATAATAAAATGACCAATAAAAATTATGATCAGCTCTATGTGCCTTGAAGGGATTATACCAAAGAAATTAATTTACATGAAAATTCTTTGTACTCAAAGTATATTATTTTCCCTCAATAAGAATACAATGGATGCTTCAAGAATGACTAATGAACTTAAAGAATATAATTGCAGAAATCAGTTGTTTGATTGTAAATCAAGAGATCCACCATTTCTGTGATAATACCAAATACAGGGTTCTGAAACCTGAAGGTGATGATTAACAGAACTAAATTTAAAAATAGGAAATTAAAAGTTATTTGTGTCTTCCCTGCAGCCTGGGAGTAGGCATATCATTCTGAAATTAACTCTGAATTCAATTAAAAGGCTTTTTCCCCTACACCTCACTGTATTTAGAAAGTTACTTATATGTCTTCTGATATTATCCAGAAATCCCAAGCCTTTATTGGTAAACAAAATTCTGAAAAAGAACCCTGAAAAAAAAAGGCAATAGAGGGCTCCAAAAATACATTTTTTAGAAGTTAATTTGCTCATACATTTTTACAGGTATAGTATTTTTCTCTTCACATTCCAAATCATTTTATAGTATCTTTCAATTTTGTTAAACTTATCACATTTCAACCTTGAAGTGTCTCAGACCAGGGTGTTGAGTTCACTCTAGGTATCAGCTGAAAAGGATATAAACATCTGTGCTGCAGGCACATATAATAATTTTTGTTTGTCAAACATTTCTCCAATAACTCTCCCTGAGAGTTATCAAATACAAGAGTAACTCAGCCTAGAATCACGTGGACCAACACCTGTGAATCTAACTTTGAAGGAAGAAATCAAATTTGATAAAGAAATTAAGTTACTTTAAAAACACAAGGAAAAAATTTCAGGCTTATGATAGAGATTAACAGAGATCAGTGAAGAAAGACAGAAATATTTATAAGGGTTCCAACCAAACAAATGAAGATATTGTCAGAGTCAGTAAATTAACACAGTCCTCCTAAAAAGAGGTATCAAACAATCCATATAATTTAATTGTTCAGTCATTTCCCTATGAAAAGTGGGTAAGGAAACCAATAAAGATACTAATTCATTATCAAATCTATGGGTATGAATTTATTCAAGGACAGGCAGCCCTAAGCATCCTTCCTATTTATAGTTTAAAAAAAAACAAAACAAAACACAAAATTGAAGATGAAAAGCAGAGAAAGCACACGTGTACTTAAGTTTTGTTACCTGGCCCATTTATTTGTCTTATCTATCTGGGAGGTCTTGTCTTTTAAAGATTTTAAACTCTTCAGAGCAGAGGCCATCATTAGCTTATATGTTTGCTCAGAGTCTAGCATAGGAGAGTAAGACTGGCTGACAGCTCTAGGCCACAAATACAATTAGGATTTAAATAAAGAGTCAGTTTGGGTTTGTAACCACACTTATGTGAAAGAGCACTGCAGTACTGACGCCTCCATAACAGACAGGGAAAGCAAAGACAGCCTTTCATACTTTTGGAATAGCTTAGGGATGATTTGCAACAGCAAAGAGAAAAAACTGTAACAGAAAAAACTTTAAGTCAGCTAAAAACCCCCAAACAAGCTTGAAGCTCTGTGAATTAATACAACTTTTCACCTACCTAGCTTCTTTAGTACAGCTGTATTCAGCATGGTCAGAAATACATGAACCAGTTAAATAAAAGAGGTTCCAATTCTTTCTTGATAGGATCATGAGCACGGTCTGAAAACTAAACATCTTATATATGGAAAAAAATACAACCCACAAATAACCAAAACCACCCGTATCTATCCTCGTGTACCTCCATTAAAGCAGAATTAATATCTCAGATTATGGCATACCATCTTGTGTCACATATGTCCTTTCTGAGATGCTTTGTGAATGTTAGTTTGGGCCATTAGGTCATGTTTTCAAGGCTTCATGCTGTTGCTCCTTTTAGATGATGATAAAGCTTTGTTCTACCAACATTTTAAGCACTGGAATTATCTTCCAAGAACTTTGAAGCACAAAGAAAAAGGCATGAAACTGTAATTTGTAAATCTCTCGACAGTAGCATATGCAGCTGAGCACTTCCAACCAGGAGAAGTGGTCCCACACGCATTTAAGATGTCAGACAAGCCTTAGCAACTACCCAGCAATACTTGAATATTCTTATTCCACTTGAAACAAAACCGCAGACAATCTGTTTGCTCTCTGTAAAAAATGCTACTGCACAGTTGAAATATCAAAGTGATCTTTGTATCCTAGGCACAACTTTTTTGGACATCACGTTTCCCACTCAAAAAACTGGCCATGGACTTTTTCTTAATTGGAAAATGGGGGCCAAAAATACCACAGTGGGAAATGTGCCAGACAAATTAATTACGCAGCAAATGCAAACAAGTTCTTCCCTGTCTACACCTAAAAGCTGCTTGTTGTCTATTCATAATTGTTTCAGCCGATCTCTGACTTAAGGAAAATGAACAGAAAAGAGTCAGGAGCAAGGACTGACACTCCAGAGATGAGCATGGCATTATACCACTTGTTGAATGAAAAATCCAGACAATTTCTAGAAGGAATTAGTTCGATAAAATGAAATTCCTTGTGGACCGACAGGCGCATCCTCATAATGATATCTGGCTCCAAAGTAGAGCACATGGATACAACAGAATAAATTTTGCCACAATAAGTTTGGACATTGAAGATGAACCTCCAGCCAGAGAAAACATTATTCCCTGTCTTATTCATGTTATCCCTTTTGTCCAGGAAAATGACTGTGCCTTTAAGTAACATTGCACAATTCTGGCAAGAAGTACCTCCTAAAAGAACAGATTTTCAGCTTTAAAGAGCTTTTATTATTCTTCAAGGTGAACATTTTTGAAACAATTTTTCCAATGTTTCTTAGTCTTAGACTAAATAAGTCAAAAGCATGAACTTTTAACACACCTGGCAAATCTGCAGCTCCTAAATCCAACTGCCAGCCCCTGGCATCTTCTCTTTTTTCCCTGACCAGAAACAAAGGGTGCAGCTGGCTCTGGTGCAAAGGCATTGTCCACCACCTGCCAGCTATAGGACTGCTCAGCACCTCCAAACAACTCCAGCCAGGTGATTTTTTCTTTAAAATTGGATTTCCAGGGTGTTCAGTAAGGGGCTTCCTGGCTCCAAGCACCTCCATGGAAAAAGCAGTTGTAACACTCATAAACAACAAGTCCAGTCGACTGGCATAGTGGCACCCCAGTAGTTACACTTCAGAAAGGGAAGCAGGGCACTGTTTTCCCTCTCGCTTCTCCTGCTATTCGAAAGGCACTCACATGGAAGCGCAGGACAGAGAGCTGCCAGGGCAGAGCAGGAGAGGGAAGATGCCATCACGGCTTTTCCTCAACTATTTCAAAAACAACTATTTATGAAGCTGTGAAGCCCTGCCTGGCACACTAACTGTATTTTCCACACATATATTGCGTTTGGAAAGTAATTGTACTGGATATCTTTTTCCAAGAAAAGTGCGCCAGAAATCTTAAATACATTCAATGTCATCTTACTATGAACCAAATTAATCCTGTGAAGTTATTGTTATTGTTTCAATTATAAGAAACAAACTACAGTAAGGGACTAATTTACCAAGAAAATCAATTATCATCTAATCAATACAATCAAATTTGTATTACAATTCATAGTTTAAATCACAAAATGTTCTTGCATGAGCTTCAGCTTATTTTCTAAACAGGGTTGACATGGCATTTTGTCTTGTATTCAAAAGCTATCTTTTCCTATTAATTTACTTTGAACAAACAAGCAAAAGATGAAGAAAATCAAAAGCAAGTTCTTGTTCATGCTTCTCCCAAACATCTTCAGCTGTGTGCGCAAGCAGTTAAAACATGCAAATGCAGTTTGGAGGAAATTCGACATCTCTATTATAGATGAAAGGTAAACAAAAGCAGATGAAGGATTAGTGCAATTCCAAATTTAAGATATTGCTCTCAGTGACTTATAATAAAGTGGTGTTGCATACGGTGCATGTTTTAGATGACATTTCAATTGTACAAGCAATTTGCATTCTATCTGACATTAAATAACGTTCTCATTATTATGAATTCTGGCAGCATCCCCGTCTCCACAGCATAAAGATATGAACTACGAAGCACATCTTAATGAAGGGAGTAAGTTTTCCTGTCAATCTGAAATGCAAGACAAGGCTGTACCTGGGCTAAACCTCCAGTAACATTATTGTGAGTTGCCCACTTCTGACATAGTACAAATCTTCAGCTAAAGCATTCTTCTTATTAAATAAAGATCTATAACTGAACACATGTATCTGTAATATCACTACAATCCAAAGAAAATTAAAAGACAGATTATGTCCAGGATATTACATGCACCACCACAGAGCACTGCGAGAATCTGGTATGATCCTGTTGCTAAGATACCTGGCTAATGCCACGGAAACAAGCCCTTCGTACTAATCTAGCACAATCCATGCATGCTTCCACATATTTTGGCAGGGGAAAGTAGGAGTCCACTGACAATGGCTTGGGATATTGCTAGCCAGAGCTCCTGAATTTATACATTTTTTATCTCTTGCTGGTAAGCTTCAACAATCTGAGTGAAATAAGAAATGTAACACTCTGTTAATGGCATTTGGTTGCTTTATGCCATTTAAAACAAGTAAGATTACTTTTTATCCTCCTGCATAGTCAATAAAAGTTGCTTAAAAAGGTAATTATTTAAGTGCTTTTGGTTGCAAAATTGCTGTGCTCCCAAAAATGACTGCCCTTAATCTTTGTGATTTATACTGTAATATGCACATAAATGACTAACTGCATTTGCTGTCTCCATTGCTGTCTTCAACGAGACTCTAATATAATGGTTTCCTTGGGTGCATACTGAATAAGCAATCAGAAGAAGGAAGTGGAATTATTTTAACATAAATAACTCACAGGTCTGTACTATTTAAAACTGCTTTGCGTCCAGAAGCCCACAAGGAGCTCTTTGCCCAGTAGACTAAGACTGAAGAAAAAAAAAAAGAAGGGGTGTGAAAGAGAGGAAAAAAAAGATAAGACTAGTCATCCCATGATGTGTGTAAAAATCTTACATGAAAGAAAACTGCTTCACCAAACAGCCTGGCTAGACTGCAAACTTATGCTCAAGAAATGTAAGGAAATGTAAGTGTAGCACCTACCTTTTTTAAACGTAAGAGAAATATGTGTCTTCCCTGATGAAGCACTCTAATAAAATGTTCCTACTGTAAATCCAACAAGATTTTTTTTTAAAAAAGAGAATGTAATCACACTCCCTGTCCTTTTTACAATGGGATCTATCCTAAGCGTCAGTGACGGTAGCTCTACTGAGCTCAAGTTATGATAACAATAACTTTTGCAGATGTTCGTAGCTGCCAAATATTATTCACTAAAATGTCAGAAGATGAGATAAAAAGTAAAAACAGAAGAATTCCTCTGTCGTAATCAGTTGAAGTCAGGAAGGCAGAAGTCGTACATTAATCTCTAACTATAAAACAGTAATCTCTAGAGGAATGAAGGGAAATATTATATTAAAACAAGCAAGCAATCGTGCATGTGTGTGCATGCCTACATGTACATGAATAAGTGAAAGATGCTTATGCTTCCACAATACATTTTCTTCCAAGTCATTCATATTACAGACCCAATGTACTTTATTCTAAAAGGAACACATTTCAAATAATAACACAGTTTCTAGATACTGCTTTTATTCACTTTAAAAAATTAATAAATTGGTTTGTTTATGGCTTTTTAAGTATTTTCCACTCCATGGACTCCCAAGGTCATTCTACAAGCTTTCTCTGGCAAGGGGCCTTACGGTTTCCCCACATCATTGCAGGGTTATGACAATTGCCTATCATGCTATGCTCTCTACTACTGTTGGAAACAAACTATCCTCATTGATATAAGCCATATCAAATGCAAAAAACAATGTATTAACAAACAGCCATTCCTTTATTCAGAATGCTTTATATCTTTTGAACTCCCCTGGGACTTTCTTGTAGTAAAACTGTTTCTGAATAACTACCTTAGGGCAGCATACAAGGGTAACTGTATTATAAAACAGGAGATTGTTCATGACAAAGAAGAAATAAATCAATAACAGGTGCAAGTATCTCAGAAACTGTTACTTCAACATAAATTGTCCCTGTAAGAAGGACAGAAAAATGTTTTTACAAACCTTTTACTTTTTTCAATTCTCACTGGAATCCAAGTCAGAAGAGAAAATGGCTGTTTGCTTAAAATAAAGTGTCTGAGCTATCTATGTGAACCTGACTGTAATGGCAAAGGATGGTGCGGATCAATATCCATCTTCTTCATTCCTGAAGTAATAACTTTCAATAGGAAAATCTATTTACTTTTACTTACCTTTATTTTATTTCATTTTGCTTTAAAGAAGTCCATTCCAGAGGGAGGGTTTAGATTGCAAACAGCAGTTAACAAACTGATGATTTAACTAAGGACTATAGGCCAGTAGACATATTACCATTCTCTGTAGCCATTGGTTAGGGTTAAGAAGAAACACATTTACTTGGAAAATTTATTTATTATATAAACAATGAGTATTACAAGCCGTTTAATGCATACAACCTCCCTATGTATATAGTGAATATTGGAAAGGTCAATCAGAACCAAAGGGTAATTTATCTAATCCTTATTTACAACATGCACAGAACTGGCCAAGCCTCTCTCCCACAGAAGCAAAGGCTCCCAGGAATGAAAAGGCCCCAGACCCTTTTCCATCTCCACACCCATGGCAGCCTATCTCCCCTATGCACTAACATAGCCTTTTCCTAGGAGCTGCTGACCACAAAAGCCAGCTTGTACCATTACACAGGAGAGAGTCTGACACGCGCAACTGGTCAGTGTAAAATCATTTTTCCCCCCTCTCATGCAAGGGTGGATCCCACGAACTTGTCAGGTCCACATATTTTTAAAAAAGGTAAATGAAACAAACAAAACAGGAAAAGAGGGAGAGGAAGATAAAGCAAATGTGTGTATTTTCCACCTACATGAACTCACTTTCAACAAATTTGCATTCTCGAGAAAAAGCATATGACTGATATGACTTTTAATGTTATATTGTTCATATCAATAAATCCACCATATATATTTCCTTTTCTTCCTACCTTTCCACTGACTCTCAGAAATAAAACAAAACTTCAAAGCAGCACTTTGGCATCACCTGATATTGTCTATTGTGGGGGAGTATTTTAGTTATGCACTAAAAAGTTATATCAGCACAGTGTTTTTCTAATAAGTACTGTTTTCAAGCTTCATTATCTAGAGCACAGTGAAAGGCTTACTCATTTTAGATTCAGTTGAGAAGCTGAAGCTCATTAGAAATTTAAAATATTTAGAAGTACATTTGTTTTCTGCAGTCAGTGCTTTCCCTCCCTACCGCTAAAATCACCTAAACCAAAATTAAATCAAGACTGCAATTTACCCCTTGCTTAATATTTACAAGCAGCCATCTGCCTTTCCATAATACAAATTTTTGTGACTGTGGTAGCAACAGCATCCCTCTCTATTCACAACCATGTCAATATTGAAGTCCAAATAAAAGAGACTGCAAGAGAGACTAGAAAGACAACACTTTATTCACACAGTGAATTTTATTAATAATAATTGCTAATTAATCATAACTGAAAAAGCAGTTCAAAACCCTGTGGCTGAATTCCAGGTTCTTACGTAAATCTCAGAGCACTCAGAGTGTGTATTTGTAACTAAGAAAGAGATCACCAGCATTAAAACCCTGCTTATATCAACTGCAGGATGGGAAATAAATTAGAGAATCTAGTCTCCTTAGAATTTGAGGGGAAACATATACTAATACAGATGTAACCTGGTAAGACAACTAATTGCAAAGTAAAATTTGGAGAATACTAAGGATAAGCAAGATTTCATTGTCACTAATGTCTGCATATTTATTGAAATCAGATTACGTGAGTGTGTGTGCTACGAATAAATCAACCCTTAATTGTACAATTTTCTATGTAGGTTATACAAGCAGAGTCTTCATTTTTACATCTCTATATTCTCTGTTATCATGATAACAAGAAAGAAAAAGAATACAGTCACATGCAGAAACATTACAACACATATCGCTGGAGCACAGAAGATGACTATTGAAGCTAAACAGAAGCCTCAATAAATCTGAAGAAAAGCCATTGACAATTTTATAAAAAATAAAAAATAGTTTCAGTTCTTAAAAGGCACCCAGGGATTAGAAAAAATATTCAGGGTCTTAAAGGTTTTAGAAGGTTGCTGGGTTTGGGTCTTGAAGACAGTAATTTTTATTCATTGGTTTTTACCTGCAACAAATTTTGTAATGAAATTTCATCCACCATTTTATTTCTCTTAATATTGAGCTGAAACTCAAAATAATTGGAACAAGGTAGAGGCATCAGGAATTAATTAAGGTTATTGCAGGAAAATCACAATATGTAATCAATGTTTCTGAGCTTAAGTAGCCCAGGTAAAGGATTAGTACTGCTGTACAGAAGGAGCTGTGTTACAGTAAAACACAGATGAAAAACCTACTGGGGTAAGTAGTAAGTTAAAGGCTTTAGACATAATTATGCTATATATAATTTAAAGCTCAACTTCAAAGCAAGTAAGTGCTATTAATTATTCTCTACCCAGCACAGCTCTTAAAATGTCAAATTAAAAAAGACTATTGGTAATTGTATAAGTTATGGCAAACTAGCTCCCTCCAGCAGTGACAGGAGACAGCAGGAAAAAGAAAGCAAGATATACCTTTCCTCTCTGATATTTACAGCTACTTGTTCTTCGTGCAGATCAAGAAAGTAATAACGTTCGCACTGAATTTCCTCAGTCCTCTTCCAGGGATACTGCAAATAATCCCTCCTGTGAATAACAGCTGCTAGATCAGGCTTTTATTTGGGAATACACCAAATGCTGCTGACCTGACTTTTTTCTGCCACATCACATGTAGGACATTCATACCTGCATGCATGGAAGCAGAGTGGGTGCAAGTGGCATCTGGAGCAGAAGAGGGTAGGTGCAGGTGGGCATTGTGGCCTCCTGCTACTGAACACATGGCTGAACTGTACTCCCAGCTCTGCCACCAATGCCAAGGTAAGGGATTAAATTTGCTCCTGTGCCCCAGTTTCTTAACTTCCTGACTCAGTTTCTCTTTCTGCAGACAGGCAGAGCAAGGATGCACAGCAGGAAAGGCACTCTGGGTTCACCACACACTTCCATTTTCCTGCAGTTCAGAAGTTTTACTGAGGGTTTTTGCACAGTGACAATTTGGCCAGATCTCAGTGCCCCAGTTAAAGAGCTAAATATTACAGGCAAATATAAACAAATCTGTGAATGTGCACAGGAAGATTCACTTCTATAAGCATTTTTCTAAAATGTAAGTAGTTACATATAATTACATTTCAAAGGACAGAGGAAAAGAAAATAGAAAGCTTGAAACTGTGTGTTTAATGTGCATTTTTGTCTTTCTGAGGCTTATGTTCAAATTTGGGTTGCATGCAAAGTAAAAAGGTTTAGAGGAGCTCCCAAGCCTAGACTATACATGCAGTTATACCCATCAAATATGCAACCAAGTTGTGGAGAAAACATAGTCATGACAGAGAAAATAACGTGCTGGGCAGGGAAGGTTGTGTAATACCTGCCTGAAATATGCTCTATATTCATCCTGGCTCTTTGCCATTGCTCATTCATAACCTCTATAATTCACCAAAGTTATATATTAAAAGCACGTAATGAATGCTGAGTTATTTTGAGTTGAGTTGCAGAGTTAATAGGTGGTTGTCATCATGCCAGATTACTGGTATGGAGTAATTATATTAAAGAGCTAGCAGATCCTCATCCGAGAATGAACCTCTTAAGACACGGTTTCTGAGTAAAGCTGAGATGTACAGTAACCTGCGGATATCCTCCCAATTCAGATCAATTGGGTCTTTGTGCGTTAATATTCCAGAAGGCACTTCTTCAAGAATACTGTCCTGGGAAATAAGATCATTTGATGTAACTTTTGTTTGATTTCAGGGGGAGCCCAGTACCTGAAGATCTTTAAGAATCTGGCCCTTAGGCACTTCTGAAATTAAGAATTAGATGTTCCAATGTTGGATTAATGCCTAAATACCTTTAAAAGTGTGGGCTTTGGAAAATCCCTTTGGGTGACTATCAGCACCTGTAGGCATCTGGATACCTTTAAAAATGGCCCCAAATGCTGCTTTAATGGCTCACACTCTGCAAGAGGGGCTGACACCCCTTTTCTTTCTTCCACATTCCCACAGGTGACTTCTTTCCACCTCAATGGCTGCTGCAGGTGTTTGGATTGAGCACAGTGATAAACACTTTCTCACATGCAATCGGATGGGAAGCTGCCTCCAAGGCGCAAGGGCGGGGTGAAGCAGCGATGCTCAAATGTCACAGGCTGCATAGGCACAGGGCAGTGCACAGGTTACTTCTACCTTCTCTGCCATTAAAGACCAGGGACAAGGAGAGAGGAGAAATGTCTCTCAGAATCATAGCTCTTCCTCGGACTTTTCTTTACCAAGCCACAAGTCCAGTTTTTGACCTTACAAGTCAAGGTGCCTGTACAGCACACCTATACCAAAATTAAATATTCAAGCATTACCAACAGCCAGCATGGCTACACTGAAGTCTTTGCTTAGAGGGAGCATCTTACCAAAGCAATAATGAATCCTTACTTGTAATTACGAGCCTTTTTATGGGAAAACCAGGGATGTAGAAAGTCATACAAGTCAGTGAAGTCAGAAGCAGTCAGGGAACAGCACCTATACAGCTTCTGAAAGCCCTCATAATTCGGTTAATTGCTACATGCAAGAGCTCCTGCAAACAGGATCGAAGTTGCAGAGTCTTAGAATAAAGATTAAAGATGTCATACAAGAGCATGTGTGTATGTGCAAAGACTTGCAGGTTCTGTACCTGTAAACAAGACAGTTCACTTTATTTCTTGCCATTAGTGTCATCATTCCTAGCTATAGTCAGGTTTGTTATGTGCAGCTCAGTCACCTCTGACTGAAGCTTTGTCCAGCCCTAAAATTTCCACTGCTTTAGCTCTGATGTTTCTGATATAGACATCGACAGCTAGCCAAATGAACACCTGTGAGGATTTTAATACCTCACCAGGTCATAGAAATTGCCAAATGACCATGACCGTCCCCTGATCCCAGACCTAGCACTCCATACTGCACATGGAAACAGAGGTTGGACATATCTGAGCAGTAGTCTAGTTTACGTACATTTTCAAAATCTCTATTTTCAGTGCAAAGCCCTTAGACTTCCTAAAGCTGTGTTCTGCATTCGTAACTCTTCAATATTACATCTGATGAAAATTTTGGAAGAACAATTTGTTGAGCAAGTGATGAAGAGAATGTGAATGGTACAAGAGCTGTTACGTTCCCTGCCCTTCTCACATAAAGGAGCTCTGAACATGTTGTCAGACACAGCACTTTATTCAACGGGTTTCACACATGCATTTTTAATCAGGATTATATTTCACACCCATCTATCATCGCTCGCAAGTGCGGCAGGCTAGTCCTCCTTGAAAACATATCAGCTCTCTGTGTTTGCCATCAACTATTTTTTCTTTGTATAAATCTACTCTTTGGTGACTCAGTAGACTATATTTGATGTACTAGAAACACAAAAAAAAAAAAAACCCAACAAAAAAAATCCCAAACAAACAACAAACTTGCTTAGGATCAACACTGAAAATGGCTGTACAACTCCCTTAATACAGTACATTTTCTGAGATCATCTTTATTGCTGCAGAGATAGTTTTAGTAACTGACCTTAAATTATTAACAAAAATAAAAATGATAGGTTATCCTGCATAAAGTCATGTCAGTACTAGTTTGTAAGCTATATGGTTTTACTGAGCCTACCAATTTTGTACTGTGCCTTTTTTATTCACTCCCATGACTATTCCCTACATGAAACAGACAAGATGCAAAACGCTTGCTCTCTGATACTAGGAAATACCGGAGGAATCCCCAGGCACCTGATGCCAATGAACCTGAAGCCAGAGGGGAGCAAATATATAAACATATGCAAATGCTTTAATCCTTCCTGCTATGTTTAAGATGGAGAGAATTTACCTGAATCCTTTAAGCAAAGATGCTTGGCCATAACAGAAATCCTTAAATTTCAAGTAAATTAACCAGGACCTGAAGACTAGCAAATTACTGTAATATTTACATTTGGGGTTTTCCAGAGTCAGTTCCTTGTGCAAAAATTCTCCCATTCTTTGGTAATAGCCTGAAACAATAAACACTACTGGGAACAGCAGCATGCTCAAACTTCTGATGTAGACTAATGTACTTATTTCATTTTAAAAGTATTCATGACTAATCCATGTTAGGAAAACTGTAAAAATTACAGGCAAAGCTGACAATACAAGACTTATATGAAAAAAAGAAAAGCTACTGCAGTCGGTCTCATTGTCCACTCAGTGGGTGGAAAAGGTTAAAACAATAATCTCAAATTCCTCATGAAAAAGGAATACAGTAAGCATAAAATTGAAGGAGTTCTACAGAAATTAAGTGGGATTTTGTAGAAATTAGTCCAAAAAAAGTAGCATTTACTGTGTAATCATATATTTTCTATAGGCTCCCCACCTCCTCACAACTATCATATGGCATGCAGCAAGGATATAATTTTTTTCCTAAAGGATGATCCCAAACTGTCATGAATATATGACTTTTCAGACATATCTCTTCTGGGAAGAATATAATTTATTTTATCATATGAAGGAATCTATGAAGATTTTAAACATTTCTTTTAACACTTTTCCTTTAATATTTTCTTTCCTTATGCTAGCATTTCCCCTTTTACTAATACAGCAGTTTTAGAAAAAGAAGATTTCTAATTTCTCGAACAGATTCCTTTTTTTCATTTGCTTTCATTTTTACTGCAAAGCCACGATAACATCCTGTAGAAGATGCTTTAAGCATTAAAATACTGCCCTACTCAGGCTTGGCATATTTCAGATTAATAAAACTTGTATCTTAATATAGATGCAACCTAGAGAGGACATCATGGAAGAGTTTCAACAAAAACATCACTTCATCATGTAAAAATGCACTGCAGCAAAGCCCTTTTAAGAAAACTCCCTCGGCTGGGAACTACTGTGTATCGACATATGCCCTGAAAAATACATACCAACACCAATTGCACAGGGGCATTGTTCACATGAAGTAACTATATCTATATGTTGTCAAGCAACTGGTCATAAAAGCACTGAATAAAGAGGCATTTGAAATATGAGATGACTGAAAATACCACAGCTGATTTTTTTATATTCTCTGACGGTTAAGAACAAAAAGACTTTCAGACAAAGAATTTAGACTCTAGACCATGGTGTTTGACTTCCAAAATGCAATGCAAAATACTGCCGAATCTCGGACAGAACAAGAAATGTGCTGTAAAATAAATGTTTTGTAAAAGTGTAATGACAGTGCTTTTGGAGTGAGCCTCTTGTTCCTGTGGAGGAGCAAGAAAAATCCTGGTACAGGATTTTTAATTACATTCTATTTTATGATCAACTTAATCACAACATCCTTATGAAACCTATGGAGTCACATGACACTATCAGGGAAAAAATATTTTTCCATTGTTATCCAGTAAAAATTTTTTTCCAGCGTTAGCTCTGTTTCTAAGAAACAAGTAACTCCAAAATGGCAGGGGTTTATACGTATTGAATACTATATAAAGACAAGTCATTCCGAGTAGTTGCAGTTATAACACCTAGGTTGAAATCTCTTCAGAGATTCCCTGAGTTCTGCTATTATATTTAGCATCATTACCCACAAGTGCCTCTACAAATTTTCCTCTTAGATAATTTAAAACTCCATTGAGACAATTCTAGTCTGGACTTTCCTTCTAGGATGTCGAAGTGCAGGAAAGAAAGGTTTCTCTGTATTCTTTGAACACTCAAATCCTCTCCCATCCTCTTCAAGGATGAAAGGGTGATGGTCAGGGTGGGACCCCTGGGGCTCACTGCGTATGGGAAGTCCGCTGGAGAGGGCTGTTAGCCTTGCACCAACTTGGACAGGGTAAGTCTTGTGGTTGTGAGCAACAGCTCAGGCAAGGAAAGGGAGCGAAAGAAGGCTGTGGAAGGAGATGGGAGAAAAGAGCCTGCTCTTTTATTTCAGAAATGATGGTAGGATGAAGGCTGGGAAAATTTACAGTACTTATCCGGGTACTTTAGCTCTATGAGGAAATTGCTTGTGTAGCTCTTCAGTGCTCAGCAATGCGATTCCTAATCGGTTTCAGATTTAAGGCAAAGGGAATACATTTGGCTGGCAGCTCTGCCCAGGAAAGTTATGGCCAAAAAGAAACACGAAGCAGAATATTCTTTCATCAGAAATGCAATTACTTTCCAAACTCTCATGGTCTTTTCCACCGGCATTATCAAACAGGATCTCAAAGTATTTTAAGGGCAAGGGTGGAAAGAGGAACAGTTTTGCTCTGGCTGTACCACACTTACTTCTCCAGAGACCAGGCAAAGGGCATCACAGCATTCAGCATAGGCTCTGTGTAGGGCTGCATCCTGCCACAGGTCAGCTGCCACACAAAATCCTTGCTCAGGCTATTAAAGTTACAGATCTGCTGTTTCAAGCTCTTCTTAGCATCACTGTCCTTATTTTGAAGTTACCATACTGAAACTGGCTGGCTAGCAGTGCTGGATTGGACAATAATGAGGGGGTTTTTTTAAACAAAATCAAAACCAGGTCTTACGTAACTCTCTCCAAATCCACTCAAGGATTTTCTGGGAGAGATGAAGTCAAGAGAAGAATGGAATATCTATTGATAAGATAGACAACATTAGTGCAAAAACCTACAGCTAGCAGCAGTGACAAATGTGCAAAACACAGAAGGAGATTAACACAACTTCCTGTTTAAAAATGGATATTGTTAAACAATAGTAAGAAATTGTCATATTTCACATGGATTGGATGTACCCTAAATAGTAAAGAAAGATTAAAAGAATCTGGAAGATAGAAAGCAGGAAAGAGATTTTTTCCATGCTGCTACCAATAATGAAATGATACAGAATTCCTCTTCCCTGAGGAGGAAACACCTACTCCAGAAAGAACCTGGTGATATTCAGAGAGATCAGGGAAAAGGGGTAATCAGTGGTGGCAGGAAGAATCTTTGTGTGCCACAAAGTGAGTAAAATGAAGAGGAATAACTGACACTAAAAGGAAACTATGAGAACAGCCAAACTGGATGGGTGAAGATTGTAAAGGAAATCCATCAGCAACATAAATGGCGTCAATGTGGCATGCAACAGCTTGGAGCAAACCAAGTCATTTGGTTTTCTTCAGTCCCCACTGGCAAGAAAAGCTCATGATCAGAAATATCAGGAAAACTTTAGCGAGAACTAATCACACCTGAGCAATGGACAAAAGACTGGGAACCAGGGGTTACCATCTTCTCTCCTTCATTTCCCACCCAGCTTCCTTTTGACTCCACCTCTCACAGCCCTCAGACTTTAAACTAATGATGAAGTGAACTGTCAGTATAAAAACTACCGAGTGAAAATGCCTGTAAGAGTTGGAAGAAAGCTTTATCCTGCTGAGGAAAATGAAAATTCTGTAGAGCCAGGTTTTCCTGTCTGTTTTCCTAGAAATCACATGAGTCTAAGACTTTTCTTTTTGTGCCTCTATGCTTCATCTCAAGTCTTCTCCTCTTATACAAGGCTGTCTCTTGTAATTGAGAAGGGATGTTCTTGAATTAATTAAAAATAAATAAATAATAAAAAAAAAAAGACGTGAAAATATCCACCAGTCCTGGGTGAACTAATGAAAGTTAAAAAAAAAGACAGAATTCCTGCAATATTTTGTTGTTGTTGCTGCACAAGCAGTCAAGAACTATATCCTCTCACCCTCAGCAGGGCATTTAAAAGAGCAAGAGTGTTTCAGCAAACACATCAATGGACTGTATCTCCAGCACTGAATTTTTCAGTCAGACTAGAGTTTCTAGAAG
Source organism: Lathamus discolor (assembly GCF_037157495.1). Classification (NCBI taxonomy): domain Eukaryota; kingdom Metazoa; phylum Chordata; class Aves; order Psittaciformes; family Psittacidae; genus Lathamus; species Lathamus discolor. Next base: position 109,483,332 of record NC_088884.1, read on the forward strand.
AACAGCACTGCTTGTTAAAAATGCTGCATTTTTTCATCATGTTGAACCAACACTCCTAAAACAGACCATGAGATCTGTGCCTGGAGCTGTTAGTCTTCCAGTCGGGAGCTACTTCTTAGTAGCCAAAATACACAAATGATGAGTTCCAGGTGTGAAAACTTCTGTGGTTTACTGACAAAGTTATTTTTATTATTTTACCATGTATCTCCACTGATAATGATGTATGGGAACTGAGATATAACAAGAAGAGACAGGTACATTATTGTAAATAATATATTTTTAGGCCAAGAAAAGCCAAAATGTGTGACTAAACCTAAAAGTGTATCTGCAATCCTGAACAAAAGACATTACATTTTAAAAACTGAGCACTTAAAAGCTCTCAGTGAGGAAATGGAAACTTGAGATGTGCAACATTTTGTGAAATAAGAATGTTATCATGTGATTAAAAACTCTCAAGCTAAGGTTCCTGAGCATAGTGATCATAATACGGAAGTGATTTAGTCTGTGACCCTATCATACTTTTGTTACAGAGTTTCAATGGTATTTTTGGGGAAAAGGGAAAAAGAAAAGGTAAATATAACTCCTCTATATTCAACTAGGTGCCATACAGAGGTATAACATTGCACATCATGTGTTGCAAAAAAATATTATTCTGCTGCATTTCCATCTGTATTATATGAAGCTCTGCCTCTGCTACAACAAAAAGAAACCTCTGAGCTCTTTTCTGTCTCCCAGACAGATGGACAGAGACACACATCCCTAATACAAAGACCTCAGTACATTCCCAACTAAACTAAATCTACTAGTCTAGTGCTACTTTAAAAATCAAACAATTTTCATTCCTAGTGATAAAAAATAACTTTAAAAATTTCTTTGAAAACTCTTCATAAGAAAAAATAAATCATTCTCATTGAGGAAATAGTATCTCCAGGTATCACACAAATTTCAGAGAAAAGAAAAATACACTGTTGAAATTGATCTTTCCAATGGAAACAACCGTATTAACATTTGAGATGAAATCGCAACCCTGTTGAAGCTTACAGGGGTTCTGTCATTGATTTTAGCAGTATGTGCAATTTATCCTGTGTACAGCTTTGTTCTTCATTTAGAATAATGAAATATGAGCACACAATATGCATAATCAATTACAGTCAACACAGTACCACAACGCACGCCCATATGCATATTACTTATGGACACATCTCAAAAGGTTTGGAGGATGGGTTCTGAAAAGAAATGCCAAGGCAGCAAATGGTTACGAAAACACTTCTGAATTTTCACTGTAAAAATGGGGCTAGTTTCTTTCATTAGAACGGATTATAAGATTTCCTGATACCAATTTAATCAGTGATACCAGAACAATAATTATAACCCATCTGGTCATAATCATAGCTTGCTGGTCTCATTGACAATAAAGAATATGTATTGTTCCAGCTAATTGTACTAGTTAGTCCTAAAAGTAGGCTTAATTCATATTTGGATTTACATCTGAATGCTCATATGTTTCTCTGCTTTGAAAGACCAGGGAAGATGGAACAACTATGTGGAAAAGAAATCCATTAGAAACAGTTAGATAGAAAATCTGTAGCAAGCTCTGAATACCTCCCAAAATGATCGGAGGCCAAGATGACATTGGGGCAAAATGTTATCATAGACATTAGTTCTGTCTTGCTCTTTCCTTGGATCACATATAGGGCCACCCTCAGAGAAAGCACACAAAGTTAGGTAGACAATCTTGTTCTTGAGGCAGTACGCCCATTCTTGTTATCTACTGCTACTGGTACAGTCTGTTTTGCTGGGAAGCTCAACACACATCAGGACTATGATCATTACAGTCTCTAAATGAGGTTGCTTGTTGCCAACTCTGCCTCTTCACTTATCTGAACAATATGCCAGAAATCAAAATGTACACCAGTACCCAAAATGTACCATTCAAAATATAACTTCCCTCTCCCAATCTCAAGACCCCAGCTGAAATAAAACCCAAACCAACAACAAAAAAAAAAAACAACAAAACAACAAACACACAAAACCACAAAAACAAAATACTATTTATGCCAATAATTCACTAATTTTAAGAAGGGAAAAGCCAAAGATCTAAAATCCATTAGTTTTGATCTTATACTTAATAAGTACAGCTTTGTATATATATGAGTATATATATATACACACACACACTCGGATTTTTGCATCCAGATCTTAGCTTTTTTCTGAAAAGTAGAGAAATGGAAAAGATCAAAGTTCTGAAAAGGCTATGAGGTGTTCCATCGCAGTGAACATGCATCTATTTGCAAAAGCTTTCAAATTTAGGAAAGCCTTTTTAAGTAGACGGCCTTTGTTATTCTGAAAATTTCTGTTTCGCCATTGTAATGCAAAAAGATTTTTAAAGTCCAATGTATTTGAAGATCCACTGAGTTGCAATGAGCATAATGATTTAATAGTTGATAGTTTTAAAAATCCTTACAGAGGATTAGCAGAGAACAAAAAACATTCTTATAGCCCTGCTAGGAAGCACACTCCAATGATCATATAAGATCTGAATTCAGAAGGCAACACCATTTAGACCTCCCATACTTCGGTGCAGGGGTACTTATACTGCATCTGCAGAGGTTCAGAAAACTGCCTTCAAGGCATCTTCTGTGCACCTCCTTGTAAGATAAGTGAGGTGCAGTTAATCAACCCGGTTGAGTGGAATGGTCCCATAGCAGGGGGCTTGAAACTAGGCGATCTTTAAGCTGTGTTCCAACCCAAATCATTCTATGAAAACAGTAATAAAACTAACTTAACCAGGAAAATATAAATCAGACGTTGTTGGATAAAGAAGAGCAGACCAAGTCAGATTTTGTCAGATATTTAAGGTCAAACCAAACAAAATTTCTACTCTATTGCAGCCCGCTTCTTTCTCCATAAAGGTACTTTTCTCTAAAAAGGAAAAAATATTATACAACTCACCTCTGGGATCATTTATTAACTTCCCTCCAATTCCTTTGCTTCCTTATACCTATTACCCAATTCCAAAACAAATATTTCTTGCAAGATTTTATTTAAAACAAGTACCACATTTCTAATCCAGACACTACAATTTGTATGGTTTACTCAGAGATTTAAGTAACAAATTTCAAAGTTTAGGCCAAAAAAGAAACAGAATTGGAGTAAGATCCATTTGCAACATGAATGGAAACACACAGAATTTTACTACTACTAGTCAATACCATTTCATGCTGCCACTAGAAATATACACATTGCTGAGACACGTTCTCCTACGTCATAGCGGTAATGACTGACCTCAGAAGAACTACTTGATTTATATCAGGGATTTGGGATTTTAATTATTGCTTCCTTTAGCTATTCAAAGATGAATATATAAACTGACATTCAGTTCATTTTGCCAAGTGCTACTATTTGTTAATTGCCAAACAGATCCTTTAAATTCAATGTTGGTAAGATTTCCAGCTAGGAAAAAGACCCCAAACAAACAACAACAGCAAGGCTCTTGCTGCAAGCTATGAAGAATTTGTTCCCCAGAATAGGATCTGACAAAACCATGTACAGTGTATCTGACACTAACCACCACAATTCCAAAACACAAATATCGAGCTGTCCTTTCTCTGCTTTACTCTCCCAGATTCAGGCAATCCACAGCCTGTTGTTTTTAAAGTCCAAGAACAAACAGTTGCTGCTTCACTTCATCTTACTCTCTTTCCCATCTGAATTCATAAAATAGATAGCAACAGCTATCCAACATTAGTGCGTACTTAGTTTACAGGGAACCTCCCTTTAGATGTGTTTCTTCTTCGCAATGTGCCAATGAACAGATATTCCAGTAAGGAACATGAGTGGTTTATACAGAGATTGCACCTTGGTACCTTCTGCAGTTGAGAACCAAGTTCTTCTGTCTGTTGGTGCTGGGACAGCCATGTTTTTGTTATCACCCTGAGTTAGGCTTAGTTTTCTACCACTTAGGAAAATAAAAAAAAAATAAAAATAAAAAATAAAAAAAAAAGCACAAGGTTCTGTTGGTTTTCTTTATTAAACTGAGCCTCAAGAAGTTTTCACTTTGTTGCTAACAAACGCTTATTTTAATCATGCCCCAGACAAAGCAGACAGCAAATGCATTTATTATTAAAACAAACTTCTTTAAAAATTCAAATCTTGGCTTATTAAAAAATATAATAAAGACTTTTATGTAGTTTAGTATGCAAGAGTTAGATTGCTTGACCTCTCTTTTAATGACTTAATTAGTTGTACTAAAGCCCAGCTGGGCCTCTGCTGACAACATTGCTAGATATTTCAATCAGGCAGTGTTATGGAGAATAAGTAATAAATGCTACCTTGTCGCCATACAGTCCCAAACCAGGGTGCACGCTGGTAATGCTAAATTTGATCAGTATGCCTCATATTTCAATTAGTCGTGGTCTGAATCACTAAAACTGTGTAATGTGTATGAATTCCTGATATCAGATACAGAGCTACAGGCTCCCACAGTTAGAACCCATTGAGTTTGCTTTTATTAGCAGCCAATTAATGGCCAAAATCTGCATTGCTTTTAAAATTTATAACCTCTATTCCAGCTGCATCCATGGCTCCTAGTATACTGTATACAATCAGATCCATATCACTGTCGCAAGTCAAACAGCTGCAAATTGTATTCTGTCTGCAGAACTGAAAAATCCTTCTATACAGAAGCTTTTTTTTAACCTCTTAGAAGTTCTTTTCAAAGCCCAACAGCACCAGTCACTTTGCGACAATGAGCAGTTTAATACAGAAAGAAAGAAATCTACACCAAGGTAACCTCTTGGGATGTGCTAGGTTTTCAAACGAATGAAACCCTATCACTTTGGCACAGCACAAGGGCAAGCAAAGCCACTTCTCCTGACCAAGGCTAAGAAAATATAAACATATAAAACCCGACCCTCATTGAAAATTAACCCATTGAAGTCTAAAAAGTCATTAAAAGATCCTGACAATGCAGAGATTAATATTTTAAACTAACTTTCACAAATTAGTAACACTGGAAATTGTAATATGGAGCCTAGTGATCCTTAAGAGATTACTGCAGAGAAAGAGGCTCATGCCTGCTTTTCCCCACATGGTTTAATGAATACTTGAAGATTTCTAGACATTATTTTTAGGATCAAGTCTCTATTTCTGTTACCTGATATGGCAGGAAATTTTGATGTGATCCGATGCAGACATAAAGCATAGTAGCTTTATGTACTGCTAATGTCATGTCATAAAGCCGTATGAAAAAGGCATATTTGACATCTGAAATTATGCTATTATTTTTAAAATTAATTTACCATATGTAAAAATGCACAGGCCTAGAACATTTTTGGACATCTGATCTGCCAGTGTTATCTGAGACAAACACTGAATGTTTCTGTTCTTTCCCCTTTCTAAGCAACTGATCAAAAAAAGAAGCGGGAAAGAAAACAAAAACAAGAAAAGAAAGGAAAAGGCTGTATTATTTAAAATTCAGCAATGTAAGAGTGAACAACAGACAAAAAGTATTCACTTGTTTAAATGCCTCAGTTTTATACATGAGAGTGTGAAAAAGCACTTCTCCAACAGCAATACATGGCAATAAAATTGTTGTGCTTGGATAATACAAACTGCTGTCATGGCTATTTAAAAGACAATAAAATCCTATTTTACAAAATTCAACCACTAATAACCAGCATTCTTTCTAACTGCTTAAATACTGCAGTAAGACTCCTAATGCCACTGTGAAATCATAAGCTAGTACTTCAAAGGTGTTCTATCTGTTACAAATTTAATCTTCACTGGTATGTCACAACTCAGTTCATCCCAGAAGCTTTGAGATGCAGCATAGCGGCATTTTTGTTGTCCTAGGCAACCTGAACCAAACTGTTAAATACCTGTCTGATGCCCCCAAAATGATCACAATAATATTGCTTATAGGATTTACAATAATGGATGTCTTCAAAAATTACAATTATTCTGCTCCACTTAGTTAAGAAAAGAATCAACTTGTTTGATTCTTTGCAATGCGGATGAAACATGCTGGAAACATTTTATGCTTTTAATGTGATTGAAAAAAATATTTCTTATGAATACAATAATCACACAGTAGGATATTTATTCTGTAGCTCCCTCAGCTCCCACTGAAACTAGGAAAAAAGAACAGAACATATGCAATAATCGAAGGAATTATGTAAGTGTAAAACTGGTGAAAAAAGTGCCATAGTCACACCTGGGCACAAAAAGGGATCATTCTCCCTACATTAAACACATTACTATACATCAGCACATGTGTGAGATACATTCCTAGATAGACACCTTTTGTTTTTCCCCTGAGAACGCATAACTCGTATTTTCAGATTATTCATTTGAAATTATAGTAGCAAACCAGGCTAATAAAAACATGCAAATAAATTAAATTAGGATTTCATGTGACCAGCCTAATTATCTCTCCTATATGCTCATATTACAGCTTTCTTAAAGTCTGGACAAAATAAGTTGTTGGAAGACTTTAAGAGGCTGTTTTACTTAAAATATGGTGAGAGAGTACAAACATCTCCCAGAATATGTGGGTCTTCTTCGCATTGTGTACACACACACAGAGGAAGAACCTTCCTAAGAGAGATGGATTTTACTTAGAAATGAACAGTTTACTTCAAATCTCAAAGATAGGTGCTGCTTCCTAAAATGGGTAATTCTCAAAAAAATCCAATACAAACTAACCACCAAACAAAGAAGAAAACACACACACAAATGGAAGCACAGGACTCTATCAAATTTAGGTAGGATAAACATATGTGTTTGAGACTACTTAGCTGTAACCAACAGGGATCCCTTTGACTTTTGAATTTTTACACATATTTCAGATAAAATCAGGGAGGAAAAAATCCAGCACTCAAGAACATCAAGTGGATTTGTGACTCTCTCTGGAGGACTGTGGGCCCTTACAAACATATGAATGGATTATGCTGATTTTATACATATTTAATCATTGTAATCCGTGTGTTTTGATATATAATCTGCAACCTGTATTTCAAATGGAAGAATTCTATCCACATTATAACACCCCTATGTTATACACAACAAAATAATTAATTTCATAAGTTAATTCTATAAAAGTAAGGTGAAAAAAATTACTTTATATTTTACAATTACTTTACATTTTTTACTTTTTCAGAATTCCGAAGACAGTATGAACAAAAAATTACACTGAAAATTGCATTTATGTTTATACATTGATGAAAGTAAAACGACCCTAACTATACCACTATTCTATACACTGCTGATTTGCTTACTTTTTATTGTCTTTCTTTGAAGTTCTATGTGCATATTTAGTAAAAACTCACACTGATTTGTCTCTATATGTAAAGTTTTAATATATATTTCCTTCCATAGTTGAGCACACTCAAGATTATTTACGTGTTTGGACCCTATTTGTTCTACAGAAGACTGCTGCTGTATAAGAAATAATAAATTGCTGCTATTTTATGCTTCTGTATAAAATAAGTGAACTTCTAAAAAAACTCATTACAGGTTGCACAATACATATGGTAGCTACAAAAACTTAAAATAAAAAAAAACAAACCAACCACCACCAAAATAAAAAACTGAAATAAAGGCCCAAGCGTAAGAATACACACAGGCAAAACCTAGCAGTACAAGCCAAAAGAGAAAAATGTGAATTCAAATATGCAGATGCACATAAAGCTACTCCTGAAAACCTAGAATCAGAGTGCTTTATTGTACAAAAGGTGTTGAGTGAGAGTGAGGAATCCCCACACGCTTTCTCCTGGCAGTGCAAAAAAATTTTTGTAAACATATTATTGGCAAATCACTCTGACAACTAAATAAGGAGGAGGAAAACGGAAAGCCCACATAAAATATCTATGATTTAAGTATAACCTGATGGGCAGCAGGTACTACACACTTTCATTAGGGATGTCCATGTGCAACTCACTCCTGGCTTGACTTTGTTCTGCCATTCATGAATTATGCAGTCATCTCTAACACAGGGAAATGGGAGCGAATTATGCTGCCCACTATCACATATTATCTTCCTGGATACACACACTTTAACACTCAGGTTTAAACATGTTTATATGCTATTGTGACCACTCTGAAATACAAACTCACTTGGGATTTTCATTCTCATGTATGTTGTGTGTACACACACAAATGAGCTTACATACCTGTAAGAAAACAATTCATCTACACAGATGTATGTAAGTAAGAGAACCACGAAAATATAATGGAATGAGGAATTTCCTTGAAGATTTTTAAATCTGGGAAAAAAATCCAGTTTAAGTGCTATCCATAAAAAGGTAACAGCAACTCCTTTAATACATAACACTTCATAGTCAACACTGCAGCCATTATACCTTTTTTTATGCAGCCTAAGTTTAAAATCAGATATTTTTTTCCACATCCTTTTCTATTTTTATGGGCACCTAGTCTTTCCAGGCACAGCCGTAACACTGGCACGCAGTATTTTATTATGCATGTTGTTACATCTGCTCTTACAAGGCTGACTCTATTATCATTTTGCAAGTGACTTTTTAATTACTGTTACATCTAAGATGAGATTTGGAATTTAAAAACACTCACACAAGGGGTTAGGCTGGTCTTTGATTATTAAAACCTTCAGGTTCATAGACTACAAGGGTCAGATGGGACCAAAGAGATCCTCCGAGGACTGCAAGGCTGGAATCCACAGTCGTTGCTCAGACAGAGATCCCATGGAGTCAGGGTACAATCCTCCTTGGGCAGTCGGGCAAGGCCCCCACATTCTGGGAAGGAACTTAAAAATGGAAATTTCTTGATCTGCATATTTTCTGATAGGTCTTGTCCATTAAAATGCAATTCTAGTATGCATTATGGATAATTACTTTTTATTTGCCATACCATAGGGATTCTTGGTGTTTAAATTATCCCCAGAATGTACAGAATTGTGCTTTTTGAAGTAATCCTTTGTAATAAAACAGAATGCATTTTGTCAGATAGCTGGGGTTTTATCTGTGCTGTAATAAAGGTGCTTAAAAATGTAGCCTCAGGCAACTAAAGCAGGATTTCACTTCTTGAGGAAAACCAAAGTAAAATAAAAATTTTCCCACACTGCACAATCTAGTCATTAATTTTACTGTAGGCAGCCAGACATGCATGCCAATGTTTTCACTGAGTAAATGTGTGGTTTAACCATTATATTCTCTACATCCGAAAAAAGCTCCCACCAAATATTTGATTTTTAATTTCAGGTTTTTATATCAGATTGAAATACAGTATAATTTCATACCTCTTAAACCTACCATGATGAAGCTAATAAACAGTGATAAATATTTTCCTAAATTTTGACAGACATGCAGTGAAATATATTTAAATTCACATTACACTTTTTAACCTTTAGGCATGCTTAAGGAAATAGAAAATACTACATATAGCAGGTTTGTTTTTTTTTTTTCTTTTAAAGAAACTATGTGTTTGACATGTTAGAAAGTAAAACAGAAACCATGTTCAAAATCCTGTATCTTTCCTCTAAGGAGTAATTATCATAATATATGTGTGCATTTTGAACGACCAACTGAGGAATAATAAAGTACATAGCAACAAAATGTGCAACTTATGCAAACACTTGTTTAAATTTATACATAAACACATAGAACTAAGAGTCCCCTAACTTCCGTTACATTTAGACATTTCTTACGAAACAGAATTTTTTTAGCAGATAGCTTGCTTGCTTTATGCCCTATGACACCCAAAGCTCTTCAACTGAAAAATACAAAAAGAATCAGAAATTCTAACTATAAAAATATCAAAAGCAGGCATCAATTTAACAACAAAATGAAAGGTTTCGATAACTGTCCGATATACTACACATGAAAAAATTTCTCTCAAATGAGGTCAAGAAAGTATCAAACTAACAGCTGTAAGCTTATAGCATAAATACAATGTACTTATCATTGATGTATACATATTAGATAGATGTACACTATTTTAATGTAAATGTTTCCTAAATACCAAATATTTCATATTAAGTATAATTTCAGATAAACGCAACATCTCATTATTATCCAGCACTTTCACTTACATCATAAATGAGATTTGACCAGCAGAAGGCAGTGTTACAATAAATATATATGCAACTACTCATTTACAAGCTGGTTTGATATTGAGATTTAGTTTTCCTAACTTTTCACAGTACAGATGTTGTTTTCCCTAGGCACTTAGTACCAAAACCATCTTCTTAACGTAAATAAGCTTAGAGAAGTACTTAAAATACTTTGGAAACCATTTCTTTTGTACTACATTTTTTTTACTTTAAAAAGCTAGCCTCCTTAACTTTTACTACATTGCATCTTTAGCTTTTTAAGTTCGTAGGAGAATTGTGTTTGCACTTACCATTTCAACACAGCATTATGCTGAGCTGTCCCCTCATGAAACAGGACTCACACACTGTTGAGAAGATGAGCATTGCCTCCACAGCAGTCTAGCTTACATAATTCAGTGCAAAAAAAAGCTTCTAACATCATTTCTTATTAACCTTTAGTGGTTTGACCGTCATCTGGTAGAACAGTATCTGATATACTCTTAATGGAAATGTTGTAGGAATAATAGAACATACCTTTAATTAAATCTCCATCAAACATTTAAGTAATAATGTCGTTTAGTATGTGTTAGTATACAAAATCTGTTGGATACCTCTCCAAGTTTACAAAATCCATTCTAAAGGAGCCAGCATTGCAAAAAAAAAAAAAAAAATGTTACAGCATATGTTTGGATTTTTGTATTTCAAAGTCCTGACTACTTTATCTGAATTACAGATTTAGAGCTTTGTTATGTGTGATAGTTATGATAATATGATCAGTAAAGGCACAGAGACAGGGAGACTCAAATCCCTTTGAAAATCCCTTTCTCCATCTCCTACAGCTGCTGCTGGAGTTTAATATCTGATAGAATGATGAAAAAGAACAGGCCAAACTCCAGTTTTAATAAAAATTTTAACAGGTCTACATATAGTTATGAAAAATGTTATTTGCAATGCCAATCTTTAATAAAATTTTCTTAAACCAAAGAAAATTCCCTATGGGGAATCTGTTATGAATGTGTTTTTCATATGTACTATTTAAGGCTGTTTAAAGGTTATGAAAGTGACTGGTAAAATAAGTTCTAGCATAGCACAACAAAATCCTATGTGCAGTCTCGCTTTTGCATTTAATCAAATAGGTAAGCAAGTCCTTCAATTTTTTATGTTTGCTCTAAAACAAACATTTTCAGTTTTCATTAAAACTTTTATCTGAGTGAACAGTAATAATTCTTAGCATGTACATTAGCTGCAGAGAGGTCAGCTATGCTCAAATTTACCTCGTTGCTGAGAACATATTGATTTGAATACCCTTATCAGTCACAGTCTTTGCAACTCACACACTTCCTAACACTATATTCTCTGCAATAGTCAGTTTAGTACATGCTTTAATAATATTTAATTACATTTAGATGAATCTAATGTTAAAAAAACTTGCAGAAGATCACTTTCAAACTTTGTGACCTGTGTGATCATTATGTGTCTTAAGGACATAATGAAATGTTCTAACCATATTATGACCCTGTTTCTTGCAGTAATACTACTGAACACAAATTCCAACTTGTCATTTTTGTCTAGTTCAAACTAGAATTTTTCTGGATGATAGTTTAAATATTCTGGAAATCAAGTTACTCTTCCATAATGCATCTATACAACATAAAAAACTACTCTTTCCCTCTACCACGTATATTAAGTGCTAGCAATAAATTGTATTGCCTGCACATGTTTAAGGTGACTGTAAAAAAAATATTATTTATTTACTATACCAACTTTCTGTTCCTAAATCTTATCTTCACCCCCCAAACCTCATTTGCATCTCTATGATCATCTTAGAATATAACATCAGAACATGATGTGTGTGCATTATTGATGTCCTTAAATAGATGGTAATTTGTACAAAATAATTTCTTTTACAAATAAATGTCAGTCATCATACACGTACAGAAGACAGAATGTGCATCCTGAGTAAAGAGGTGATTTCTAGCTCCAGACTAACTGAAGTAAGGACTGAAGCAGGGGAAATCATAAAAAACACACTCGTGAACTTCAGTCTCCCCTACCTTAAGAATCTAACTACAGACCTTAATTCACAGAAGTTAGTCTGTGCCCATCTGTCTGTAAGAGCACACTTTTTATAGATCAATGTGAAATAACTGGAGCCAACTGTGAGCTTTCTGGAATATTTTAAAGCTTTATCTAATCAATGAAAACTGAGAATGTCCATGTCATAAAGGCATAGTAAAAAATTACACTACTATGACTAGAAAATTAAAAGTTGTCATTATAATAAGTAATTAACATTATTTAAAACAATCTGCCATTTTTGTTTCATGTATTATCAACTCTTCATTTTAAGGTTTTGGTGAGGTTCATATTTCCTGTGACCTTAAGCAGGGGATTTGGAAAATTTTGGAGGAATCAAGGTAACAAGTACGTATAAAAGAATAATTTATTGCTGTGACCATTTTGTCCTCTGATTTCTGTTTTGGGATTATAGTGGATTATCTCTGTCTAAAATCTATTTTTCATATCCCTGTGGAAATTAATTGACAAGTTCACAAACAGGCAAGCAAAAGAAAAAAGAAAAAAAAGAGATCTAATCAATATTTAAACTCATTTACACTTTTTGAACATAAATTTTATAAAATATTAGCTACCTCCTCAAACATAAAGTGTCCAGATAAAATTTAAACTAGCAATAGAAAAACTTCCAAAAACTATCTGAAATAACTAGTTTGAAACAAACATATTTCATTAAGAAATCTCAAAATTTTCTTTATTTATACAGGTTATATTTGACAATGCTTTATTTCTGATGTTACTTTTTAAAAACTCTTAAGAATTATCATTCTTAAGAAAGTAGCTACTTTCATAGAGAAAAGCTATAATACTATAAAAGTTCTAAAGTATTTATAGTTTTTATGCCTAATTAAATTACTTTACCATGAAAAAAAATAAAAACAATCAAAGTTATATCAGAGTGGATAAACACTAAACCAACAATTTTATTAACAGGTTCTATTGGAGATTTTTCAAATTAAAATAATAATTTCATTCAAATTCTTTTTATTCATATTTTATCCCTAAGTGTTAACAAGAAAATATTAATATATAAGAATGGATTAAACACTCTAAAAAGTTCCATTTTTAGGAAAATGTACGGGAGTATCACTTTATATATCATTTTGAAAACAAATTAAAGCATTATTGCTATTAGGCTGCTTTGGTTTACCCTTTGATCTTTAAAAAATATATAAGTGAGCTCAAGTGTTTTTGTTTTCAAAACTGTTTTAGTAAATTTATTAATCTTTCTAGGTACAGTGTTGCATTAATACATGATATTAAAAAGTGTTTCCTGACTCATATCAAGATTACTTCAAATGAATAAAGAAGATATATACTTTTTAAAAGAACTGTTTCATGTAAGGTTTAGCTGCTTTTTTTTTTAGTCACAATTATCTCACCTTTTATTTTTTTAATAATTTAGAATTCGTTTGAATTTTCAACAAAACCCACTTTTTGATCAGCCGTTTTCCTGAGAACATATTAAAATACTGGGTTTTTAATTGACTAATCTCCACATGATGAAAAAATAGATATAATTTCTTCATATTTCTTTGTAGAAGTTTATTAGTAAAAATTTTCCTCCCCTTTTGCTAGAGATTAATAACCTTAGGATCTAGTGGAAAGCTTTGGTAACAATCTGATAATCCACAATTGTCCCTTTTATTACCAGAAAACTGGATTTAAGAATGCAAAAATTACTTCCAATTTCTTGTTCTCAAACTGAATGTATTAAAAAGTTTCCATAGCAACAGCAAAGCATAATACCAGTCCCCAAGTAACTCTCCAATAATAGCAAAAAAAACCCTATATGATATTTAAATGCTTAATATTTTAACACAACTTTGTTTAACAGTAGGATGAATGACTCACTTCTCAGACATTGATGTTTTAAGTTCAGGCATCAATATGAAACAAAACCCCAGTTTACATCTGAACATAGACACCATATTATTCATTCTGTGGACTCTAATAAATGGCACAAGCTAACAAGTATGCTTTTTAAAAGGCAATGAAAAATATAGAGCTGCTTCTATAGAATTGTCCCATTTGCTTCTCTTAAAGAACTGTCTTGGTCGCTATCTCTGCACAGCTATGAACACTGTGAACATGGGGTTTCATGACTTCAGGCTGTCTATGACCAAGATTACCTGTTTTAAGCTCTGTTTTAAGAATTTTTTCTTTTTCATTCCAAATAAGAAAAAAATCACTTGCTTTTATTGCCTTCTATATTGTCTGCCCTGTATACCAAAGAACACAGAAATATTGCGTTTTCTTGATGTTGTTTACCTTTAAGAGCTTAGAAACATGAAACGCCGATTATTTCTAATGAAAAGATCAACTCTACACAACATATGACCATTTGTAAATAATTTTTTGGGGGGTATTTCACCCATATGCAACAGAAAACAGGAAATAAAGAGACAGGGAACAATATCATCATGTCTTTTTTTGTCTAGTGACTAGGTTTAATGTTTATGAACTTTACATATTCACTTTTTTTTTTTTTTAAGCTAAAACCAAAATTAAAATTGCTAGTTTTTCTAGATGGGGCCTGATTCACCTTCACTGCAATCAACAAATATTTTTTCAGCAACTTCAGAGATTTGTGGTAGAGTATGTGTCGCTCTGCAAACTCACCAGCTTATTTTTCTCATGGTGTTTGAATTCAGAGCACTGCATTTATGGTTCAACACATGGAACAAAAGCACATGCTTTAATAGTAAAATCTGCAGGACAGCAAACTTTTAAATGTATCACCAACTTTATCCTTGTTTGTTACCCAGTGTCTTATGTTTACTCACGTTTACTTGCATGAGTAAAGCTACTTATTGATTTAAACATTCACAGAATTGGCTACTAGAAATATGTAGCTTACTTCATGTAAGCTACATGTATATGTAACAATTTCACAGGTCATTGCAATAAATATAATTTTGCAATGGTCTGTAGAGTTTACGCTGCCTTTGAAAACTAATGCCACAATCTTGCAAGCACTTACTCGTGTCCATAATCGCACCCATGTGAGTACTACTGGACTGTTCTCAGGAATAAAGTTACTGAAATGCATTAAGTGTTTGCAGGTTCAGGACCTAAAATTGTTAATACCATACAAGTCCTGTACAAGGTCTGTGTTAAGGCGCCACCCCGAAAACACTTAACTCCTGCGTATACAACAGCTGTGCTTATTTCTAGGGCTAACCGCTTTGAAAGTAAGTAGCAGTAAACTCACTACTAATTATTTAAACATCTTTACTCTGAAATGTGCTCCCTCATCCATTCAGAGAGGGAGACTAGAAGGTTACAGCAAGAAAAACTTAGTCTCTCATGTTACCTCAGATAATGGAAACCGGTCTGAAGACACAGATTATCCTGAATGAATGATCTAGCAGCATGCAAGATCTAGCTCTATCGAACAACAAAAAAGTTACAAACTATTAAAAAAAAAGCATTGCTCATCCTTTCACCTTATTGAGGGTCTAATAGACCCTTTCTTTTCCTGACGAGGGCACCAAGTTCCAAGTCACTCACAAAACTGCTCATAACCACCAGTTTCTTGGGGATTGTTAATTAAGAAAAACATTTTTAAGGAAGTGTCATATAAAAATACAAGACTCAGATGGGTAAAGCACATTAAAATTGCACTTGGAAAAGGGTGATGAAAATCCATTAGTTTAATACCCTCCCTTACCTACTGTGGTAACTACTCAAACAGCCTACAAGTAAAGACACATTTGCAGCATAGTGGTAGCTGTGGCACCCTGGGCAGCCATGCCCCTCCCTAGCACCAGCGCGCTGCCTCTCTCAACTTCCCCTTGAGTTCAGCAGCTACATCTCCTTCACTTCCATGATTTGCAAGCCCTGTCTGAGGATGCTATCTCAGAATAATGACCGTGCGAATAACAGAACCTGGTGCTACATATTGTTGGGACTAGTGGAATACTCCTTCTGCTTTACACCCTTTAGCAAAGCAGACATTTCTGCTTATTTGTACTGTTTGGTTCTCATTGTGGATTTTATCTTGGCTCAGAGATCAAATGCAAGCCTGCAGAGCTAAGGAGGGCAGACCAGAATTAAAACAAGATGCCCGTGCAGTGCTTGCCTGTGACATGGTTCACCTTACTAAATATTTTATCAAGATATGTATTAATTAACTGAAAACAAGAGTGCTTCTTTCTGTATTGTTTTATAACATCTGGTTTTGTAACTTTTTGTTTTACTATGAGTATGATCTTATAAAAAGTTTAAACATGTCCATAGTAGCTGCACCAGTGCTACAAGAATAGGCTGCTGCAATACTAAAATTCTACAATTATGTGCCAACTAGTAGCAGACTTCATGTTACACAGCTCCAGATACCCACCATATTTGTACCTATGATACCACTGGGAAATTCTGTGCAGAATCAACATCACTATCTGGTTAAAGTCCTCAAGCTCAGATTTGTGCAGTCTTTCAGTTTGAAAACTGAATTTCAAAATATATATATATTTTTATATATTTTTATTTTTTAATATAGCTGTACACACACACATATATATACACACACATGCATACTTCTAACACAACCTGAATATTTTGGAATTGAAAAACAGTACTCTACGTTTAGAGAAAGATACAGCAATAATTTTATTAGCATATCATAAAAATATTAACACTGCTGCAGATCTAGGAACATTTTAATTTGTAAGAAGAAGCAGAGTCTAAAGTTCATCAAAAGTGCATCAGTGTAAATCTAAACAGAACAATCCTTATGACATCTTTGTGCTTCGTGTAGACGCATTTCACATTCACCATCAGTTCGTCTTTTTCCACCGTGGTAGTTTGGATTGCTAAGTAACGTAGCATTGCTTCTCATTTATAAGTAGCTTAGAGATCCATTTAAGTTTTACTAGCATCTGAATGAAAATTACCTTACTAAAACAGGATCCAGAAAAAGCTTTGAATCCTCAGCAAAGGCATAGAAACATGTGTTATGTAAGGCTCTGAATGCCTATGCAATTTCATGACTGTCATTATATTTTATTTGGACATAGATGTATTTTACCCATAGCACGTATCTTTAGCTGGCATTGTGCTATGGATGTTATTTTGTATGCTCTATTTTGCATGGTGTTACTTGTGCTCTGTCAAAATTGCTCCTTTCCTACATTCAGCACTGAGTAAACCAGAAATATGAACCCACAACACTTTTTTTAACAGTCTCGTAGGTTTAGCACTAATGATTTTGCTATCCACCTGAGCTTTTTCATACACAGGCACAGATTACCTTAGTATCAGGATTATTTTTTTCAGGCATTAGGTATCACTATTCATTTTCCTCTGAAGTCACTACACTGCTATTAAGCTTTCCACATCATGGCAACACTACCTTCTCTATGGGAGTTCTGAAGCTTCCTACAAAACCCAAGCAGAGGCGGGCATGGCAGTAGAGGCCTACCAGTATCACTGTTAAGAAACTAATTTGATAGCAAATAAGTGAACACAGTCCTTTTTATAGATAGAGGTGGGGTTGTTTTTTTTTTCATTCATTTGGTACTTAACTGTAAATGCAATGGAAATCAGGTTCCATTTGAGACCTGGGGTTTTTATTTCCATATGAATGCAAGCGGCACCTGGTAAGGTTTCTTCCAGTTCTCACTTTCAAGTGCATGGAGCTATAACAAATATTAAATCAGACATACTGGCTACTCTACTTCACAGACGTGATCAGAAAGCCGGGGTCAGAGGACTCCCAGACTGACACAGCTTTGAAATCCACCATACTAGAGGCACGCTACTCCATTACAGCAATACTTAGGGATAACATTTGCAGGATATGGCACAGCCATATACTGTGTCACAATGTGCAGCTGCCAAAGGGTCCGTGGCAACAAGACCCATGTCTCTAGCCTTCACAGCCCTCACGTAAATTGACAGTGAAAAGCATTTCAAATACAGAGCCAGTCCTTTCCACAGCCTCTCTCCAGCAAGCCTTTCTTTCTATTTCCTCTCTCAGGGAAATCTGGGGGCATACAGGGATCCTCTTTGAACCTTTATGTCTCTCCATTGCTTGGAGTATCATAACACAAGCTGTGCTGTGTTGCTTGTATTGTTGCAGGTAAGATTAGTCTTTTTGGGTTTTTAATCATAAAAATGAGAAAGATGCACAGTTCCATTTACTTTCATCCAGCACCTTGGAAGAGAAGCTCAGTCCTGTGAAACCACTCCAGGGACCACTGCTGTACCACAGAACTCACAGGCTCCAGACTGTGATGTGCATGGGGGCTTGGGCTGCTATGCCTGTGCCTGTGGCAGCTCTAGTCCTGTTAAATTGCTTGGACTGCCA
This sequence comes from Lathamus discolor, assembly GCF_037157495.1. Classification (NCBI taxonomy): domain Eukaryota; kingdom Metazoa; phylum Chordata; class Aves; order Psittaciformes; family Psittacidae; genus Lathamus; species Lathamus discolor. The sequence goes on from NC_088884.1 coordinate 109,501,781, forward strand.
CACGGCAGTTTGGCAAGCAGTCGTTTATGACATATTGATATTAACTAAATGCTGTATTTTAAAGAATAAGCCTGCATAAGGTAAGAAGTATTTAAAGCACTAGTAAAAAGTGACCTCAAGAAGGATTTGCGCAGCAGAACTTTGTTTTTTACAATTGTATCAGAGTTCCTCCTCTGTAAACAAAGTTTATAGTCCGAGACCACCACAGTCACGATGCTACTGCTGGTAAACAATAGCAACTCTAATTAAAACTACTTTTTTCTCAAGTGCTAAAGCCTTAATACAAAATATCTACCTAGAAGACCCAACTCTAATAATTTTAATGTCTATTTAAAACAACTTTAGCTGCGAACAGAAAATAGCAATTTTTTCCCCATAGTTAATGTATGCACTTGCATGACAATATTTCTCCCTGAGCAACCCCAAGGGGAGAACTTCATTAAAATACTTATAAAAGTGATTTTTATTCTTTTTTTTTTTTTTTTTTTAATCCAGAGGAGTGAGGAGGAAGGGAATCAAATCACCAAAACAAGAATCTCAATTTCTCACTTAAAGATTTGGGCGGGGGGGGAGCCCACTTTATTTTCACATCTCACTTAAATGCTTTTTTATCCTGTTCTATGCTTCTTTCTTTTCCAAGGTGAACTACTTTTCATTGACAAGTCAAAACATTTCTGTTCAAGGCTCAGCACAAGTAACACAGTGTGGGTCTTAGAGAAGATTTTGCATTTGAACAGCAGTTCATTCCACTGCATTTTATAAAGGGAGTATCCCACACTTTACAGACTATGAGTCACTGTGCCATAGCAGCTGTGACTCTGAGACCAGATTGTTTTACCGTATAGGCAAAAACATTGTTTCTTTGGACCATGTGCTACTCTTTATTTATTGGTATGATCTAAATATTTCCAGAACATCCCATCTGCTGCTCAGGAATTTGGAAAGAGGGCCCTTTCTCATACATGTTCCCCCTTCCCTCTCTTCCCCACACCCCCTTCTAATCCAAAGTCCACTATTAGGACTGAAATCAGTCAAAATTTATTCTAGATAAAATGTATCTTGAAGACACTATTCGTGACAGGACTATTTTCCCTCGTCTGGGATCAGCAGCCCCACTGAACATTTTGGGTCCATTTTTAGACTCTCAGTCCTTTGTTAGCACTGAGCCCTGAAGAAAATCACAGCTAAGAAAATTGGAAATTAGATGCGCTGTGATTTCCATTATAAATGACATTATTTTAAACAGAAAAGACAACATAAGGATATAAGTATCTTCATAGTACTGAGCAAGTTTTTCTGTTTAAGACTTCCCTCACGATGTTCAGAGCCCCATCTCATACAATAACAAAAATTAATTCAGCTTTCTAGGAAAGGATGGAATATTTTGCAGAACATAAAGAAATTAACTAAATAGGCACAAGCATAGAAATGCTTGAAAGCATTTCTACATACAAGTACACCTTGGCCTGTCCCAGAAGAAATGTTAGTTAGGTGTCATATTGGATGGGGTTGTTCTGTTGGTGTTTTGTTTGCTTCTTTTTACAAACAATTATACACCTTGGACTCTTGGAAGGTTTATTTACTGCCATAAGTCATGGAAGACATGTCTGGTAGTACTCCCTTTTGCAAAGAGAGACCTAGAAGTTATTTTTCCGTATCTTGCCACAAAGTTTTGAAATATCTCAAATGCCTAGGTTCTGGGTTTAGTCTAAATTTGGTCTTTAAAATCAAGATTGGCAGTTAAGTCACAGAAGGAGTTACATGCCTCTTAGAGAAAAAGACAAGACAAAAATACCACTAAGCAGTATCATGAAATCAAATTAGCCCTACATGAGTGCATCAGCTCAGATGAATGAAAAACCCTGAAGCTACAAAAAACAGAAGAGTTAAAAGTCAACACCTCCCTTATTGTGTTCCATAAGGTCTTTTGGAATTTTTGCAGTGAAACAAACAATAAACATCAATTAAATACACTAGCAGTCAGAAAAATTGCAATCTAAATTATTGTCTATTGTAATAGACAACTAAATTTCAATGCAAACTAATTTATATTACAAAATAATTTCTATTAAAATGCACATATTTAGGATATTGCCAACTATTTGGACAATTTCTTCTGGCGCAATTCTAATACTAGAGTATTTAGAATATTTTTTAAAATATTTGTACATCCCGGTTCTATTATTCCACTTACCAGTTTCATTTATTATTACCCAGAGGAATTTTGGTGGGGTTTTTTTTTTTTTTTGTTTGTGGATTTGTTTGTTTTGGGGTTTTTAAGTGAATGAACGAGAGAAGGAAATTATTCTCAACTACAGATTCATAGATGAAATACTGCAGTAAGTGTAGGTTTGAAATTTTCATTTCAGAAGACTCTGACTTAGCTGAGAAAGATCCAAGAGTTATAGAAATATTTCTCTCCATACGACAAAGACAGATTTCTTGGACTGATATTAAAAATCAGCCTGTGCTTGAAGTCTATACACTAATGTAAATCACACCAAAATCCTACTTTGGACTTTACAAGATGCTCAGCCCCTTTGCTAGACCTTTGTAAGTTGCATGAATGTCCCGCAGGTCTGCTGGGTCAACACAATATTTTCCATGTCATTTAACTCCTGCATTATGGCAGCTGGAGCTGAAGGACACAGGCAAAACTGCCATACAGGGAAGCTTGCTGTGAGCACAGTCAGAGGTCTGGGTACAGCCTTGCTGCTGAGGGTGAAGCAGGAAAGGCGAGACAACAGGACATCTGCACATGGATCTACATGATGTATTATTCTATACCCTTGAACACTCTGACATAGTTAATTCAATGCCGCTGTATGAAGCTGAGTTACATCAACAAGAACCTAACTACTTTAAGTGCCCTTTATACACAGTTTCTGATCCAAAGTTATTTTTAATCTTGAAAACCCCCACCCCCATATAAATAAATTGTGTATTTATTTTCACATAACCTTTCCACAAACTGGAACATTTTCTCTATATTTGCTGCAATAATTCAACCATGTTTTCTATGCAATATCAAATGCTGCTATGTCGATATTTTGAAATTAAAATAGTTCAAATGCGACAGTGACGGCATATACCAAAGGAAAGGCTGATGTTATGGTAGCACAACTTAGATTTTTACCACTCAACTCTGAAGAGAAACAGCATCTTACCATATCAGCCGGCAGTACCTTAGCAACACCTACTTGACCGCCTGACATAGCTTAGTCCCACCAGTGGCCCATTTAAGCTATAAAAGCGTACAGTGTAGAAACTAAGGAGCCTATCAAAAGGTATGTTTCCAAATGAAAAAGCTTAACTCAAACCTTCTGAATCAATATTTAACTACCTAAAACAAAAGTGCCTACATTTCCAGTAAGTTATTTGCAGAAGTGCTGAGCACTACTGAGCCTCTTCTGTGGGAGTCACAGGAGTTTAGCACCTTTGTAATAAACTGGGTGATCTTAATTTAGGTCTGGGAGGTGAATTTAAGAACCTAAGATTTAAAATTATGAAAACATGTAATTTTCATAAAACACATCTAGAAATACTGGGGAGAGGTGTGAGTAAGGGGGAAGAGAAGGTGCAAAAGGAAAGTAAAAATAATTAAAAAAAAAACTTAAACACCCCATGCCCAAAACAGGCTTAGGTTATTCATAGGTTCATCTAGAGAAATTAAGTGCAATATAGATTACAATATGCTAATTGGAATCTTTCTATCCTTTTTTTAAGATATAAATGATCTCATTTACCAAATGTATATTCCTATGCTGCATGTTCATGGGATTTATAACATTGCTTTTTATAAATATGGGGGGGAAGCATGAACTGCTGCCTATACTTACAAAAGGCTTGAAAATCATGTTCCTGTTTTCTAGTCTTTTTTTTTCAAATCATACGATATATCTTTGTAGAACTAAGTGAAGTACAAAGCTAGAGATTAATGTCATTACTCTTGGAAATACATAGCGTTGTAATAAAATGAAGACATATATTCTTCCTCCAAGCTAATTTGAATAGTTTTCACATTCTTTAGTGGAGAGCTTGTTGCTTTTAATTGCACAGAGAACATGCCTGGTTCGTAGTCTATATCCGAAGCACAATTTCACTTGACCTTCAAAAGATAATATCAGAATTAATTTCTAATAATGTTGGGTATTCTTCTCTGAGCTAGAGTGATGTAAAAATATTTCCTCTTTGAACTAAAATTTTATTCATTCTTAGATTATTCCTCATGAAAAGAAAACTGACAAGCTAGACTGTTTTCTTTTCTTCCTTAATCTTTCCTTCTCCCGCGTCTCATTTTTCCTTTGTTCTTTGTCGATCTTCCTCATATTCTTCCTTCCAACTGCTAGCAAAAAGACTGTCTCTAGTTAAATATACCCAACACTGTTATTACATATCATGTATGTACCACTTTATTTACAAGATTTTTATGAACTCTTCCTTTTCCAACTGAATGTATGAAAGAATGCTTTTCTAGCTTCTAAGGAAAAGTGTGAAATTGTCTGCTCTGACAGAATCACTACTAACTGACTAACCATCCTTAAAAACTGTTGGTTTTTTGCCTTTGTTCTCTACTTTCCCCCCTCCCCCAAACATGCATACTGTAAAAGCAGACGATTTTGTAAAGGTCTGACCTTAATAAAAACACTTCTGTGTTTGTCATATTTTTCTTAGTAGGATCCTTCTTACACAATCTGCAAAAGTGAACTTGCTTTTAAGAGAGGAACTAAATCTTGATGTTGTTCCTCTTCTTATGAATAGTTCAAACAATTTTTGCCAGCATAAGAAGAGAAGGTTTTGATCAATTCATAAATCTATTTCCTACCACCAAAACACCTGATTACTTTGTGAAGCTCTGGTAACCGTCTATTTTTTCAGCACAAATTAATCACTTTGTGCCCCACACAAAAATTACAACTACAACTGCCTTTAACAATACCATTTTTGAAAGTCATATCCTCAGTGAATCAAGGAATGGTTTATATATACAAGCACATAGCATTTCTAAAGCAACAAACAGGAATCATGTTAATTGATTGCCTCTATCACCAAAATCAGTCTCACCTGTCTACTTATTTTAAACACCCAAAAAGTACCAGCAGCAAAAGGAATAGCCCAGCAAATGAAACACAGGAAGAAAGAGTCAATTCTAATTTTAATATAAGCTAGACAATATTAAAAAGTACCACAGAGGTGCCAAGCAAATAGTTGCAGACATTAGGAAGGCTATTCTCAAAGTCAAATTACAATCTTAAAGGAGCAAAGGCAGAAGACAACAGCTTGCATTCACAATCAAACACTAAGTTTCTTACTTGCTAATTTCTAGGAGATGGACACAGAAATGTTTTAAGAATTGAACAGAGTAAATACCATATGATTTAAATAAGGAGCATATCTCAAAGCATAAGTTTTAATAAACATTTATTATGTGCTTAGAACAAGTGTTTACATATAAACTTTGATGTATACTTTCTATTTCTGCATCAGTACATTAAAATTAACTGTTGACTTTGAGAACAAGAATTTTATTGACATGAATTGCATTATTCTGTACAATGCAAAACTTTAGACTGAAACTAGTTTTCACTAAAAAATGTTTTTTTGAAACTCCAACACAAAAACAGTATATTTTTTTAAGTAATTACAGTTGAATATTTTATTAAAAGAACCCTATGTTTATAAGCTCACTGGTTGCATGTGTGGCATTTTTTCCATTAAATTCAGTAGATTTCCTAAACCAGCCACTATCTTTCATATTGCTTCTACAAGCATATTTCAGCTATCACCTCAGAAGATTTATCATTCATTTTGAATAGTAGAGGCCCAAACATACCACATATTTTAATTACTATATGACTACTTTTTATGTTGTTATAGAATAAAATTTTTACAATTGCTTTATAAGGAATAGAACTGTAAATCAAGTGTGTCATTTTCAGAACTAATAAAGGGCTCCAAATTATTTTTCATCACCTCATTTATATTGAATAAGCAGTTCAGATGTGCTTCAAATTTCTATAACACAATTCTCGCTGAGGATTTTGAAGGTTTGTATTTCATATTTATTTATTTAATGTAAATGTCATCTTAAAATGACATTTTAAGATGTCATTTAAAAAATTAAGAGGAAGTAAATCAAACATTCCTGGACCTAGATGGCTTTCATGACTTTGAAGTTATATGCAAGAGAGTCGGATTCTGAAAACTCTAACTGCTACAAAGCTTGCCAGTCTCTTGGCTCCGCAAGTTTTGTGTCTTCTTCGTCTCCTTGGTGTTCAACCTGGCTATTAATATTTTACACTGTTCCTTACCTGCCAAGCTGCTTTGTTCTTCATACTGTTTTTTATTCAACCACTCCTGGCCTTGCAAATCTATTTCTTCTTGTGCATTTTTGACTATACTCACCTGTAGGTGGTACCCCAAAACATTTCTTCCTACATGTTACTGGACCACGTAATATTCAACAATGTGCATAATTTGGGGGAAAGGTTATGTATCTGGTCTGCCGCAGGTGGGATTTTGGTATAACTCCTTAGCAACTGGTGAAACCAGTCAATTTACCAAAAAAAAAAAAAAAAAACCCAAAACAACCAAACAACCCCCCCCCCCCCCAAAAAAAAAAAAAAAAGCCTTCCCCCGCCAACATTTTGACCTCTGGACACTTTCCTGAAAAGCAAAGTGTTTTCTCTTTTACTCTGCTGTTTTTATAAACTTCGATCAAGTTTTGATCAAGTTGATTGGTCAACTTCAGTTACACTTCTCACTCTAAGGACAGAATACACAAAGACTTGGCTTCATTCACTGCAGGTCACCCATCATAATTTTGAAGTATCCAGTTAAAAAGGGCACTCATTTCAAGTGAGTATTTTGCATTCAGTTTGACAAAATTCCCAGTTTTACTTTTGTTGCTTTATTTGCAATAGGAAATATGCTACTGAGACACGGCACAGTGATATATACATAATAATTAGCTCATACATATTACACTGCATAAGTAATTTGACTGTTCTGGGGGAAGATAGTGATATGCTGTAGAGCAACATTAAGTACTTGGTGCCATATTTCAAATACATACACAAACTAGCTAAAACTGTAATATTTAAGACCTAATCTATTAAAATCATATATACTCACATTTAAATGCAAACCATCAGGTTCAGCTGCTGGTATCCCTTTTGTACAGACTCAAAACACTGGGGGGCAGCTTTTCAGAGACTTCACACCGTGACTCCAACATGTGGCTCTGCACGATATGAGATAGGATTGGTCATTTTTACATTTTTGTTAAGTCATGGGAGACTGGGGGTACAGCTAATATCTAAGTAGTGACTTTTTTGACTTTTTTTTAATAAAGCAACTAATAACTTATACCCTGGATAAATGCATTTTTCACAAGTTATAACTTGCAAAATAATAATGCTAATAAATTACAGAAGAGAATATTTTAATTAATACTTACTTACATAAACCCTGTCACAGTTTCTACAAATAAAAGTTCAAAGCAGCTTTCTATGAAATTTCATGCAAACAGTTCCATAATTTAATTGAAACCTATTTTACTTCTCCATGAAATCTGGTGGCACAGCTGTTTACCATGACGGAACATGCAAAGGCACGAAAACCATCTTTTATTATCATAATAGAGAAATATCAGACTTCAAGTAAGAAGGCATCTGACTTTCAGCTTTCTCTCTCCTTTACACAGTGAAATAAAATGCTGAAACAATTACTCTGCATGCACATGTTATTAGCTGGACTAGGTAGTAGAATCAAATGAAGGAGTGGGAAAAAGATGCAGTGCTGCAGCTTTACACACAGCTGAGTGACATAATGGCTTGTTGCCCCTTGTTTTCCTGTCTTTGATCCCAACCCCCAGCTTCATGCCCTCCTTAGCAATGTGTGGCACTGACTCTAGCAATCAATTCAACTTAGCAGCCAAGAAGAAAACAGTATGATTGTGTTTGGCCAGGTTATTTTCCTACCACACTGGTGATTTCAAGTGGCTTGCACAAGTACCAAGTCTGAGGAAGAAAAACAGAAAGAAACCCAAGCAGGTTTGTGTGTGTGACCCCAGGGAGAGATGGATGGGAAGAAGCTGACGGGGTACAAGGACCTTTCAAAAACAAGCCAGCACTTCAACATGCTCACCTTGGGCTGCCTGATACAATGATAGAGGGTACAGAGAAAAGAGAGCTGACTGTGACTGGAGACATTAGATACCAGACTTCTCCCAAAATTGTTATACCTGTTTGTGCTGAGGAACAAGGTCAAACACCATTTGTGAAGTTCATAAGGTTTGGAGGAATGGGGGCTCCTCTCCCAGCAGTCTCTCCCTAGGTGATGCTCAGACCAATGGAGGTTGGCAAGGCTACCACCATTTAAACATGTAGAGGCACCCCTAGGTCTGGTTTGGCAACCTAAATGACATAACTGCTGGAGGACTTAAGGACTGCAGGAGAAAGCAGATGCAAAGTGCCAGCTCAAATACCCACATTCCCAGGAACATGCAGATGCTCCTGGGAGAATGAAGAAGGGGTTAAAGTCCCCCAGTGAGTGTCACATTGCCTCATCTGAGTGATTCCCATCCCCACGGATCATCCTCACTACTGACCAACCCTGTTTGAAAGCTGGATGCTTTTCTGAATTGAGCCCTCTGTCGGAAGAGATTTTGTTACATGAGAGACTTAAGTTTTTGGCTCACTGCCGTAATAAAGTCCCCGCTCAGGCTGTCTTCAGTACTAGTCAGTTGCTACAGCTCAGCAAAAAAAAAAAAAAACACATCCATACAGTACACTTTTAAAATCTTTCAAAAATATGTCTATTAAATTTTCCAAACTCATAATACTAATAAAGAGATTACATACATTTAGGTTAATAAAATGAGTAGTTTTTTCTTGTTATAATTGCTTCTTTTATTACAAAGTGGAGGAAAACCAGACTTCTACATCTGTTTTCCCATTATATAATAAATACACAAAATAATTACCATCTTCCCCAACGTGCCAGTTTCTACTGAGAATTTCTGAGATTTCCATAGAGACACCTTCTTTAGAAGCAAGCAAAACTAGAGCCAAAACTAATTAATACTTAATTGCTAAGTAAGATGTCATAAAAGATGTCATAGATATTATTCCAGAGTCCTTCAGGGAAACTGCTGGATTTCCATTCATCTTTTGAGGCATGCATAATAATAACAACTGTTACTGTTTTAGTGTTCTTGTTTATGTTGCACGACAGCAAACAGGACTAAATTACAGCAACCTACAGCTGAAAGCTACCGAAAGCCTTTCTCTCCTAATCAATACAAATGAGTGATGACTACACATAACTAATCAATGATGAATTCCTGCTATTCTCATGAAACACTAAAACTTTATAAAGGAAACAAGGCCAAAAATCTTGGAAATGGTTGTGGCAATGCATCAGCCGTGGTGTGTTTTCTACACTACACCAGGGACACAAACATGTACTTTGGCAGGAAGAAGTAAATTGCTTACTATGTGCATTCTGCCATCTATTTTTGCCCAGTGAAGGCAGGGTGCCCAGACCTGCAGGACTTAGGTCATGTCATCTCCCAAGTACTTCCTGGGGCTGGATTTGTCACAACAGAGCCTACTGTTGTGACAATGAACAGATCTTACTGTTCTTATTAAAAATAACTTTAAACACTAGACTCCCAATGGCAACTGAAAGACCTGCTTCCACATTGCTCCTCTCCTTAAAACTCCTATCTGGGTGTATCATACCTAACATCTACAGTCCTACAGGCCAAACTGTCTAAGCTGTACAAATCCAGAACTGAGTGGCACAAGGTTTCCAAGATGCACAAAAAAGAGGCTCTCTTTCTGACCCTGCACCACTAAAGATTATGAAGCATCAATAAAATCTATCTACAAGCAAAGCTGTTTAGTTCTTAAAAGTACTGGATCAGAATACAACAGTGAAATATGCACACTTCATTGCCTAACCTCAAAACCCAACAGCAGCTGCTGAGGTCATCTTTACAACTTCTGAGGACCTGACATTGCTTTACATGCTCTATCACACCAGATTACCTGATTTACACATGGCTGATTATGGTAAAACTGCTTTACATCAGACAATTTCAAAGTTTCTACCTAAACTGTGATAAAGCTCTCTCCCTGTGTTACAGGGAGGGGAAGAGGAAGAGCTGGATGGAGCAGGAGCCAAGTTCCCAGTCTCCTCCTGCCCCCAGCAGGTATGTGATAACCACAGGATCTGTAATATCTTCGGGGGAAACTCTAACTCCTAGAAATCAGTCACAACTCCAAGCAAGTATATCCTGCATACCTGGAGACAAGGAAGTCAGTCTTCAAGTAACTGGTAAGAATTGACATGCTATTGGATTGTAAGGGTAATGGTTATTATCTATATTGAAATACAGAATCATCCAAGATTTAAATGAGATTGAGAAGTGAAGCAAAATATACCATTAGGGCAGCGATCTCTGTAAAAAGGCATTTAAAAATCCCCACTGAAAAAAAAAAAAAAAAGGAAGAAAATTAACATTACTTCAAATATTTTTCATTAACAGCAGCATCACTTTGCCTAGTTAAGGAAAAACATGTGAGCCACTATGAGCACAGAGACTACTGGTGAAACATGGTATCTACAGTAAGTACTATGTTTCTGGATGCTCTTTTTTTAATTGAAATTAAAGCAATGAAATCATAAAGGTAAAAACTATTTTGTTCAAAGTCCTCAACTGTACATACATATCAAGCACGTTTTGTTAAAATTTTTACTGTGAAGCTCAAATTTTGAGGATACTTTGCTTCTTCAAATCTTTGAGCTTTTGTTGAAATGTGTACCACATACTTTAAAGAAATGCAAGGGCTCAGCGAGGTTTTATTGTAAGAACTAAGTACAAAATAATGAGCAATGAAGTCTGTTAACATAAAAATACGTTATTCTATAACAACCACCCAGAACTTACATCCTTCTTGTCCACATAGCTCCAGTCACCAGCTGGGCACTGCTGCACTGGAGCAGGGACTGTGTATTTGCAAATTTTACAGCAGGAAAAAGAGCATCCTAAGCATAAGTACTAATGACAACTGCATTTGATGGTCCTCCTACTGTACCACCGTTTGATGCCTTAGTTGAAAACACGCTTCTGAAGATGAGTCAATGTACTATTTTTTGTACCTAACGGATAGGTTGGTTGCCAGGTACAATTCTATATAACTTTCTGACAAGACAAACCCCAGAAGAAAGCCAGGACAAAGAATTATGTCCGTGAGTAAAAGTAGCAGCAGTGTCTAAAAGTAAAGCAAGCTCCTTGTTCAAATTCACCATTAAGCTATCAAACTCTTCTTTTGTCTTGAGCACTTACCAGAATAGGCATCCTGACATTCTAGTCTCACATAGAATATAATGAAAATTGTTTGTCACGAAGATATAAGACACAAAGACATATAATTCAGTTGTCAAATAACACCAATTTCAGGATGAATCCAACTTTCCGGGAAAGTCCTGTTGTTCAAAACACAAGCTGACACTTCCAACTGATACTTTGGTATCAGACACTAATCAAGTTCAATGAAAATTAATATCTTTGACAGTAACACAAAGCAAATTTCCTTCCAAAGCACTCATTAAAAATATGTTTTGCTGAACAGGCGGGAGAAACATTCCCAGTGTGCAATTCATTCAATAAAGAATGCAACTTTGACATTATTTTCCTCAATGTAACAACACACAGGAATTTATCTGAAACCAGCTGAAATTATCACATATTTATTCTCTGTTTTCACTGTCATTTTAGCCTGTCACATGTTCAAAAATATTTGCTGTTTATTTCATACATGTGGTACTATTTCTGCTTCCTATCTGAATAAACAGGTCTATGCTTGTGAAAGCTGTTTCTAGCAATAAACCCCTCAAAACTATGAATATGCAGAGGTATCAGCTTATCATGAGAAAAGTAAACATTTTACGAAAGAACCACATGACAACTATTGCTATGCATGAATATCCTCTTGAACATCTGTGGGGTTTATGATATTTGCTTTCTGTAAACACCTTCTGAAACAAAATCTCATTCAAACACATTTCTAAAGTGGTGGTTTGGTTGGGTTTTTGTTTGAGGTTTCTTTTTGTTTGGTGTTTTTTTGGTTGGTTGGCTGGTTTGTTGGGTTTTGTTTTTTTAAGAGGGGAGGTGCATAGAAAGAAATATCAATTTTGATCATTTTGGTGTATTTAATCATTTCTAATAATGTTGTCATTACATTAATTACTTTTCTGGTATGACTTTGTGCTGTATTGTTCTCCTTCACCTACAAGCTTCTTTTAACTTGTTACTTTTGTTGCAACTGCAATTCAACTAGAAAACATTGCAAAAAGACAATAAACCAATAAGCCATTAGCCAATAAGAAAAGTTTATAGCAGAAATCAAAGTTGTCTAACAATTTAGGCTAAATTAATATAATTTCAGAAAAAAAAAATTGTTTTGTAAACTAAGTAAATAAAGCAAGAGGGAAAAAAAAGGATATAAGTTGCAGCAAATATCAACTCTGAACCACTTCTTAGAACAGTCAGGTTAATGTAAAAATTGTGAATATTCCCAAAAAGAATAAGTATTTAGGTTTGACAGGAAAAAGAGGTAGGTGGGGTAAGTTTGGTTGTTTAGTTGTTTGGGGTTCCACCCCCCCATCTTTTTACATCTGCCAGGAGAGACTTAACACCCTAAATTGTCTGCAATTAAACATAGCATAAAACCAGATTGTGTTACTGGTCCATGGAAAGAAGCTGAAATTCCCAGAGAGGCTGAAAATTTTCAGCAGCCTCATTTGAGGGCGGAGAAATAGTCATAACCATTTCTCTGACAGGTCGAAGGAGAGCTGCCAAACCCCTGAAGGAAAAACACTGTTTATATCAGCCCCCATTCAGCGCATGGAAAATACTACCGCAGAGCAGGCTCTCCTGGTCCTCCAGTTTCACGCTCTTGTGGACAAAACCAGCCAATTTAAATTTGTAAAGCCATTACCGTGACGCAAGGCAGCTTAATGAAACAGTTATAACAGATTTCATGTCATGCAAAGCAAACTAAAAACCTAAACACAAGGAAAAGGGCTGGGATGCTAGCAAAGGCAGATGGGAGACGTGGGAACTGGTGAGCCCTCCAAAAGCCCTCCTTTGCCTCCCTTTAATAAAAATGCATTTGGTTAACGAGGCTGCTCTAGGGAAAATGAGCTCAAACCTGTCAGTCCTGTGACCAGCACTCCTGCATCTTCTGCATGAGGGCCACACTGCATTGGCAATTATATTTTCCACAGAATCTGTTTCATGCTGTGCGTTTGGAGTGTGGCAGAGGGACATGGTTTTGGGACCTACGGCTGTGGTAGAGGAGTCACTCAAAGAGAGGGCCTGTGTGGCCTGGCCTGATGGCTGTGATGCCACCACAACCCCTTTGGCCCCAGGCATCAAGCCCCAGCAAGAAACACGTTCAGCCCATGGTTCCCTTGGGCAGCCAGCAACCTGGGACATGTGGCTAGGAGCATTTAATCTTCTCCTAAAGGCCAGGCTACTGGAAAGCCACACAGCAGAAAAGGACCCGGGGGTGCTGACTGACACCCACTGAACATGAGCCAGCTTGTGCCCAGGCAGACAAGAAGGCCAACAGCATCCTGGCCTGTATCAGCAATAGTGTGGCCATCAGTGTCAGGGCAGTGATCATCCCCCTGTACTCGGCACTGGTGAGGCTGCACCTCAAATGCTGTGTTCAGTTCTGGGCCCCTCACTACAAGAGAGACACTGAGGTGCTGGAGTGGGTCCAGAGAAGGGCAACGGAGCTGCTGAAGGTTCTGAAGCACAAGTGTGATGAGAAATGGCTGAGGGAACTGGGGGTGCTCAGTCTGGAGAAGAGAAGGCTCAGGGGGGACCTTATCACTCTCTACAGATACCTGAAAGGAGGTTGCAGTGAGGTGGGGGCTGGTCTCTTCTCCAAAGTAACAAGCAATAACGGCCTCAAGGGGAGGTTTAGATTGGGTATTAGGAACAACTTCTTCACCGAAAGGGTGTTCAGGCATTGGAACAGGCTGCTCAGGGCAGTGGTGGAATCACCATCTCTGAAAGTGTTCAGAAACAACATAGATGAGGCCCTCAGTGACATGATTTAGTGATGGCAGCCCTGGTGTACAGGCTGGTCTTGACGATCTTAAAGGTCTTTTCAAACCTAGCTGATTATATGATCCTGTGAGGGCAGCCCCATAGCAGCCATGTTGTTTCAGCCTGACAGGCCTGCAGGCCACGGTGGCAGTCCACCCCACAACTCCCTCTGGAGTGGCATCCCCCAGTCCTCCTTTGAGCACATTACCTCAGCCCCACCATGGTGTTGGGGCTGCTGGGCAGCTGCTTGTTGTCCCTCTCCCCAAAAAATCAAGACACCCCAAAGTTATTTTGCTTAGGAGAAGCTCCCCCTGAGCAGCAAAACTTTCCAGCATGGCAGCGGGAGGGTGAAGTACTTCAATTTAACTCCCACTCCATCCCCTTGCCCTTCTCTACTCCACCTGAAAGCAGGGAGAAGGGTCCAATATCTGCCAGGCCATCATATGAAAATTCTCCATCAATTATAGAAATTGCTATTCTTCCTCACTCAACATACAAGTAAAATATTGCTTTTCAGACGGGCCATCCTCTCCTCACCTTGGCATCACTTCATCACCCTGTCAGCAAATGTATCACCACTTTAGCAGCAGGGAGCTTGTAGCAGGAATGATAGTACAGCCGGCAAGGAAACACCAGGGGAGCAGCACTCCTTTCCCTGGGCTTATCATGAGCCTTGGCTACCCACTGGGAACCAGGCTCCTTCATATGGGCTCTCACTGTTGTGCCTTTGGCAGGTGAAATACACCATTGCTACATCAAATGGAAGGCTACTCTGTACAGTGCAAAGGGCAGGCAGCTTTCAGAGCAATCATTACCGTTGCTGGTGTAATTTGTTATAATCCAATTGGGATAACATGGGCTTAATTTAAAAACAAAACAATTAAAAAAAAAAGAAAAAAAACCCAAAACCAACCAAGAAACAAACCCTTAGAAATGTTTGTTATCCTTCTGTTTGCAAAGAGAGTCAACTAAAAGATAAACCTGAAACTCTGGCTTATGTGGTCATCAGCCTTTTGGCACTAAAGGGACTTGCTTCCAGCATGCATCTCTAGCAGTTGCTAGAGGAATTCACACACATCTGAGACCAATCATGAAGAAATTCAGTCTGAGTTTACAAACCCCAATAATTTCTGAACTGATTTAATATCTCTAGTTGTAGGCTTTCTTGTATTGCTTTTACCTTTTGGAGGTCAGGCTTTAGTTCTGAGAAGGTCAGAACTGTTCCACACATAATGCGACAGTCACTCACAATTTCATCGTTTTATTTCAATACTAGATTTATTCCCCTGGCTTTTACTATCAGAGAGATGAGGTTGTGAGTGTGATGTGCCACAGCTTCCATCCTACCATCTCAGCACCTATACATCAGAATGTCATCGCCCTTGGTGCTGCTACATATGTCTATTACGCATCATGGGTGGCAATAGGATTTTTCGCTGACGGTTTCATCACACACAGAATATTCATCTCCCTGCCAATGTCCAGAGTGTGATTTGGTAATTGCTTTCTATAACCAGTAATATCTGGCACTGAGAACAGAGACATTTATTTATTTATTTATTTATTTTACTAAGCTGGATAATATTTATTCAAGCATAGATATTTGGCTGTGGCTCTATCTAGCACTTAATTGCTCAGACCTGTCTGAACCTAAAATGTCTTCTCCATGGCCACAAGGGCACATATCGAACTGTTTAGCACTGCCACTGTCTCTTTTTATCTTCTACATATGCAGCGATTTTTTTTACTTACTTTCCAAGACAGATGCTTTATAAACTGAATCATTTCTCTCTGTTTCCAAGCCTTGGATGTCTGGAAGCATCCCAGGCTTTCGAAAACATTTCTGTTTCCTTTCAGAAGTTTCAGCGGCAGAACTATAGTGCATTGTGTACTTTGAATATGGTTTCATTTAATTTATGAGGCTACTGTACAAATCAGTTGCTGCAGATTTAATGACTTCTCTGTGCAATTATCTGAAATCTCCTGCTACGTAAAATATTCTTTGACATTCTGAATGCCATTTGCTTATCTCCGAGGTATTATTTTCTTCATGCCACTGTACCATGTCAAGTGAGTTGTTTTCCTTCTATGTTTTCCTTCTCTTGCATAAAGCAAACAAAGCATTCTTTGGGGATTCCCTGCAATCCAATTTACTTTTTCATTGTGAATTTTTGCTTTACTATTATAGCACAAGTGAAAAAGAATAACTTGTTCTGTTCCCTGTTGCTTTATTGCTTTATATGTCTACAAAACCATTCTTGATTTTTTTGAGTACTTGAAATAGATAGGTCTTTCCATGTCCAGTCTCCTTAATCATCGACCCTACATATATTCAAAAGTTGACCCCTTTTGACTTTCGGACGATGGAGGAACTGGGTGAAGAATTCAGGGGAAATCATCCAAACAGGGTAAAACTAACATTCAATACATCCTCACCCCAGCAAGTACTCTTCAGGAAGAGAATTTCATGCAGTGTCATGTATCCCCAGCTTGTAGCTCTTCTCCCCACCACGGCCCTAGGACTTATGGAAAACTTGGAAGCAAAGAATAATCCATCTTCTCTCAGGACCAGCATAGCAGGTTGTGGGTGAAGGCTGATCCACAGAGGAACAAAAACAACTGAGATCACTCTGCCCCTTAGAAGGTCATTTACAGAATCCATTTCTTTCTGCAAAATTAGTTGCAAGTTTTCTCAAGTTTCATCACAATTGGCAGCTGATCCCTGGCCAACTCCATCATCCAAAGCTCACTTTTAAGCTACATTTTGCTTTCACAATTTGCAGAGCTTTAGAGACATCTGAAAGTGTATGGTACCAGCAATCAAAACCAAAAAATAATCTTTATCTTAATATACAGAAGCACCTCATAATAGGCGACATGTTTAATTATGATGTTCACTGAGAGTGGTTGTCTCTTTTTTGTCTCTCAGGCAGTTGGACTAGATGTTCATTATATGTCCCTTTCAACTGAAATATTCTGTTTTCATTATTTAACTCAGAGATACCCAGAGCTGCCCATCAGCAACCGATACCATGTATGCACCAGACAGAAAAAAACTGTTAATCACTTTCCAATAGAAAGCAAGAATAGGGTGTTAAAGGGAGGGGGTAAGATTTATGAGGTCTGAATTTCTGCATATGCTCCCTTGATTTTGCTCTTTGATCTTTTGAACAAACCCAATGTGTGGAAAACTTGAGTGGCCAAAACAGACACCATGTATCATTTTTGTGGTCTCTCCAGCTGTCCCTTCATCCTTCACAACAGTCAGACTAGTGAAAGTGGCAAAACACCACAGCACAGAAAGATTATGCAGAAGGTGGAACACATAGTACACAAGTAACAGAGTGGTGCCTCATAAAAGAAAGATTTCTTTAGTGCTTAGCAAAACTCCAGGACTATATTGATAATTAGACAAGGTATCTATAAAAAATGCTGTCAGATCTGGATTTAGAAAGACAGTGCGACTTAGTTTCTTCTGGCCTTTTTAATTGCCTTTGAGGCATAACACCTCTTAGTCTGAAGAGGGAGATCCTTAGGGACCAAGGGTGGCTGATTAGACAAAGGAAACTCATCTGTTTACAATCACCTATTCATCCATTTTCTCCTTCAGGCCACAACATTCCTTCACAGCATTCCTACCCTCACCTTTACCTTGTCCCTAGATAACTAATTTTTTATCTTAGGCTTTAAAACAGTCAGATCCCCTGAGTGTCTTACCCAAAAAACAAACTTTGATGGAAGTATCATGAGTACATCTGCTTTCTCAGAGAGAGTTCTCCACAGGATAACTGTTCTAATCTATCTTGGCACTAGAAGACTACTGGAACACACAACACAGGAACAGAGAGAGAAAATTCAAGTGTCATGAAAACCTTCCAACTCTGTTATATCACTGTTCTGGTTTCAGTTGGGATAGAGTTAATTTTTTTTTCTAGTAGCTGGTATAGTGTTGCATTTTGGATTTAGTATGAGAACAACATCACCGATGTTTTAGTTGTTGCTAAGTAGTGCATACTATGAGTCAAGCACTTTTTAGTCTCATGCTTTGCCAGTGAGGAGGTGCACAAGAAGTTGGGAGGGAGCAGAGACAGGACATGACCCAAACTATCCAAAGGGATATTCCATAGCAACAGAACTTCATGCTTACTATAGAAACCGGTGGGAGTTGCCCTGAAAGGGACAATCGCTGCTCAGGGGCCAGCTGAGCATTGGTCAGCACACAGTGAGGAATTTTCCATCACTGTTGTGTTGTTGGGGTTAGGGATTTTTTTCAGTTTTCCCTCTCTCTCTCTTTTTGAAATCTCCTTTTTCATTATTATTAGTAGTAGCGATACTAATAGCATATTGTACTTTATTTCAATTATTAAACTGTTCTTATTTCAGCCTATCAGTTTTATGGTTTCTTCACTCCATTCCACCAGGGGACAGGGGTGAATGAGCGAGTGGCTGTGTGGTACTTAGTTGCCAGCTGGGATTAAACCACAACAGCCATTAACACATTGCAAGTGAAGAAACCAACGATTTTTCACTAACTATGGATCTCCAAAAGGAACTGATTTCCTAAGCAAAGGCAAAAATCAGTCTACATTCCAAATTAACCAAAACTTCAAGAGATTTTACCTATTTTCTGGTTTGACATGTGATTTGTCTCACATGAATTTGACCACTCAAAATTGCTGAGATCTGCAGGTCTTTATTTCAACTGGGCAAAGACTTGGAGACTAAGCTCTGCACTCTCAGGGCACAGTAAACATAACATTCCTTGTCTGCTTGCACAATGTTCAGTGGGTTTGCCTTGGTTGAAAATATTTTTTCAAGATTTCTTTTCAACAAAAGTTGTTTGGTTTTCAGATGTTATTAAGAAGTGGCTCTCTAAACTGTAGTAATTTACCAGATTTGGCAACACATGTAGAAAAGCATCTTGAACCACAAGGAGGTTAGGCGTTATAAATATTTTCTGCTCATCTCTGCCTCATACATCAGCTTTTCTCCAAAAAGTTCTTTACCCAACACAAATGCATGTACATTGTCAGCAAGTTCCATACCTCAGAGAAAAGCATGCTTTAGAGTACAGTTTGGAATAACTGGTTTTATATTCCACTATAATGCATTTCCAGAACATGAAAGATCTTTAAAAAGTTAGGGCAAGTTTGCCTTCGGTCATATGAACTTTGACATACACTTCAATAATCAAGCATAATGCTTGACTCATTACTGTGAAGAAGCCCTCACCCTGCAGCTGGACACAACAGTCTTGGTTTCCCTGTTGGTTTTCTAGTTATCCTGCAGAAAGCAGGTTTAACAGCACTTTTTCTCTCCGTCAGAGTAGCACTTAGAATTCTCAAAACTAAAAGATGGAGTCCCTCAAAGGCATGCCTCAATTTCCTCACTGCGCACCCAAAATGCCCTTATGCCCAGGACTTGACCGCTTACTGGATCATCCACACAAGACCTGCTTGTCATGGTTCCAAGCTTTCTCTCAGGGATGCTTCTCCCAGCTTCCTGCCTGGCTCCAGCAAATTAATTCCCAAGAACGGCTGCTACAGGGTCCTGTGTCCATCCTGGATCACAACAAACTTCTCCATCTATCACCAACATCATCTCTCTACCCACAAAGCAGAAACTGCTTCCAGCATTGTCTCTCACCCACCCATTTTTGAAGGGGGCACCTCTAAGAATGCTTTCTGCTTTCTTCAGATGCTCTGGCTGTTAGAGAAAAGGGTTTGCACTCATAGTGATAATAAAACAGGCCATGAGTACTGAGTGCTGTGTGCATCTGGTCATAGCAAGATTTTTAGTCTTTGCAAAGCAGAGAAAATAGTGGAATTTTAAAATATTAAGCTAAGGGGAGAATTATTTCTCTCTACACTTAGTGCAAAATCAACAACATGTCATACATGAGCATCCCATTGCACTGGTTTAGGCTGTTTCTGAACTCTGGCAATCTTTATACAGACATAGCAGCCTGCAAAACCACTGCAGGACTGGGTTAAGTCTTGCCTGCAAGTTCCCTTCAGAACAGGGCTTCAGTTCTGTATATAAGCCTTCTGGACCAAAGCTGAACAGATATTCCAAAATAAAATTAATAAAATTTTCTAGACCTGACATGGTCATGAGCATCTCAGCAAACTCATTGTCAATATTTTTATAAAATGCAACATTAACACAGCCACAGTCACAGCTGAAATGTATGAGATAAATACCATTTAAAAGGAACCTAAGCCAAGGCATTTTATCATAGCAAGACCAATATCATAACATACAATTCCCAAAGGCTTACCTTCTCCTGGTTAAGAACTGACTTCAGAAAATCATGAGGTTCAAAAAAACTCTTTTGTGCATTCCTTTGACCCTCCATGGAAACAGAGAAGGCAGCTTGATTTTTGTATGCATTTTCCCTATGCCTATTCACAGCCTACCCCCGCACAGGGCACACCTCATGTTGCATTTGGCCAGGTGCACTGGGACCTCTGTGCACAACACAAAGACCCTGAAAACGCTTGCAAGAGGCTAGTGAAGGTACACCCAACCAGTGGAAGCAATGTTTAGCAATGACTCACATCCATACATTTCTTTTAGGCATTACCGTGACTTTTACTCAGACAATAGAAAAAGCTTGCAAATAGTCTGGTTGGAAGAAACCCTTAGAAAAAACCTTTGGTTCCTCATCTGCCAAAACAAGCACCCATACAGCTTTGTGACACCCCCCACCCCATCTGAAGGGAAGATGGGGCTAAACCCCTATCCTATGACTCCAAGCAAGGGGCGTTCTTTGGTCCAGTTCACGGCTTTTACTCTCAGGCTCACCTCTAACACCAACCTAAAACAAGAACCTCAATGTCAGTGTTTCCACACCAAGGCTATATTCCTGGAAAGAATCACAATGGAGAAGCACATCTTTGCAGCCTCATGCAAATGCAGCACCCTGCTTACCAGGAAGGACTCCGCAGCACAGTTCAAGCCCTCCTCTGGAGTGTTCATATATGAGGCAAAATGTTTTCCTGGCCTATTTCCGTTTCTAGTCAGCAGTTTTCTGAAGGAACAGGAAGGCTGTTAAAGCATGTGTCAGCTCTGGAGCCTTAGCTACACTGTGTGTGCATACACGCACCCTGACAGGAACATGTGGTAGCTGCAGGAATTTAAAAGTGATTTTCTCATGCTTGTATATGATGCCCACTTAAATCTGAGTGCTGGTCTTAGATTCACTCTGAACACTGGCACAAATGTCACATGCATGTTAATTTCATTTTTTTTTTAATAAATTATGAGTGAAAGAGTACAGACTTTTTAGTGAGTAATAAAAAGAACAAAAATAATACCTTTTTTCATTTATGCAGGTGCAACTTGTTTCTGTTTAACAGGACACTGCTTGAGTTGAAGTATAACGTACTTCATGCATAACATAAAATGTCACTCCAGCAAAGTCTTCAACACTTTTCAGTCATGGCTTGAAATTACTAATGAAATGTAGATTTGGCTTTAGCACTATGTTGTTAAAATAATAACAATAAAATAAAACTTTTAAAATCTTAATTTGTTCAAAAAAAAGGGATAATATATTTGGGTTTAAGCAAGCAAAGCTTAAATATTTAATCAGATGCCATTTTCAATAATATAATCATATGCAGAAGCTTCCAGGCCTGACAGTTATTTGGACAGCTGTCAATCAAACTGTCTCACAGCTACCCTACCGTGTTAGCTATCAGCTAACCCACACTTTCCCAGGGACGTCTTAGCATGGCATCTTTGTTCTGTTTTCAGATAAACAGATCCAATTTCTCAACAAACAGACTGCTACAGTCCTTTTGATAACAATGTAATAATTCAAAACAAATGATTCTAGGCTTTGATGATAGCACTTTTATGGGTCATGAAGAAATCCTCCCACCAACATCTGTTTGATTTTATCTACTTGAACTTTATCCTCCAGTTGAAGATTTATAAGCTGAAATCATCCCAGCCTATTAAAGTCAGACTAATGTTGAAGCAGTAACACAGAGAATGAAAGTGCATTTTGCAGTCATCCACCTTTTGAAATCCTGCCGTGAGGAAAAGATATCAAAAGTTTGAGGGATGTATGTTTAAATACACAGGCAGTCTGCATTCTGCACAGAGCCCTGGATGACTGAGAGATTAAGGAATCTAACTGTTGCCTGACAGTGGGGGCAAGTTATTTACAGAAACATTATTTAGAAAGACAACATGAAAAATACAGATGTTGTTTACATTGAAAGACTGTTTTCTTAGCAAAAGCCACTATGGGTGATGGAAATTCACTCCAGATTTGTCTCCCCTCCCCTCTCTTAATTTCCGCATACACTGTAAATAAAAGCATGACAGCAGACTTATTAAAGTCACTTGTTACTTATTAACTAGATGGCAAAATTTAGTCAGGATGCTTTTCAAATTAATAAAAAAATAAAAGCACAACACTTTTCATTAAGAGTCTGATAAAACATGCCAAGGGAAAGCGTATCACATATTTACTACCTGAAAACACTTCTCTATAAAAGACAGCAAAAAGAGAAAACATTTGGAGCTGTCTCAGTTGCAGAACTTTTGCAAGAAAAAAGAAGACTTTGCAAGCGCTGACCCTTCTACAAACTGCTTCAATTTAACAGTTGTTTTCTGGAATATTCCTTTGGAATAGACTTGCTCAGTATACTCCAGATGAGATTTATTTTAACCTAAAAATACAGTACCCATTAAAATATGTAGTATATCCTAGAGCACAAATGCACACTAAAACTTTGCACTACCAACAAGAATATGCATCTTGGCTATTTGCATGACAAAAAACCTGTACTGCTATACCTCATGTGGCGCCACTTGGAAGAGAAATATGAACACGATAGTATTCGGAGATATGTGCCTCAAGAAGCTTAACCTTGTGTCTATACATATATTTATATATTTGCACACCCCTAACACAACTGTCAGACTCTCTATGAAACAACTCAAACTTACATTACACTCTTCCTACTGTAGTAAAATGTAAGAGATGACCCTGTAGATTAGAGGATGCCCTTATCACTGCTAATGTATACAGTACAACTGCAAGTTGCTCTACCTCGGTCCTAAACAAACCGTTTAGCAAAACCACTTCACTGGTCTAAAGCAACAAGACACAAACCCACACTGAGCTACATTTCATGAAAAGAAAAAGAAATCTGCTTAAATTCTAAGCCCTGACAAGCTCCAGCATGAAGTTTACTGAGCCATAGTGAGAACAGCAAGGAAAAGAGTAGAGCAGCATTGAAAAGGAGGTGAATGATGCCCCTGGGAGAAGCCACGCATGCCCCAGGAGAGGCTGCTTCGACTCCTGCAGCAGGCATGTCCCAGGTGGGCACCTCGCCCATATGCAGTGTTGGGGGTCGAAACAAGCTCTCTGCAACATAATTTGATTTCTCAGACACCTCCTGTCTCTGCCCCTTCCTTTTCCCCTGGTCCTGAGAGGGGCAGAGAAACTGCCAGTGGCAGCTGGAAGATGCACATTTTATCCTTCCCACCCAAGGGAGCGTCTCCCTGATGCTGCTAGAGTAAGCGGCGGAAAGGCAATGGTCTGCCCACTCTAGGAATTTCTCCAGGCAGTTATTTTTGTGAAGCAAGAGATTTCCTTTCTGAACAGGCAACAGTCTGACTTTTGCTTTGGGGACTTTTCTGGGGGAAAAGGGAGGAGGCAGAGGGGTTGTTCTTTTTCTGACAGGAGGAAAACCTCAGACAGGAACGCCTAAAGCTCAGTGGCAACATAAAGGAGCATAACAAGAGGGAGACTGAAATGCCTGCATACCTTCCCTTTGACTCTGCCTGTTGTATGACATTTACCAGATGAGTATATGTAAAGTACTCTGTAATTAAGTTCATCTGATTATAATAACTTTAACTGAACTTCAAAAACTATGTCAAAACTCAGAAGCCAGAATAATTTGTATTTATTCTAAGTAGATGAGCATGTTGCTCAAGCGTAAATTACACTTTCGTTTAGCATGAATCAAGCCAAATTATTTGGTAGGGTCTTGGAACTCCATTTCAGATGTGACCTACCTATTGCTTTATTGTGTGGAGAGCCTCCCCATTTCCAATGAGCCGTGTGTACCTGTCACCCTGGCCTGCCCCTGCCTGTGCAAGCTCCTGCAGCACCAGCTATACCAACAGCCTGTCGGTGGAAAAAATCCAATGAAGTTGAAAGCCTTGCAGGACTTAAAGACGGACAAAAATACGTAATTGCATTTGCAGTAGGGGTGTCCTCAGGCCTCTCATAGCTCCCATCTCATACAGGGAACAAATTCTGCAAGCACGTCATTGCCGTAGCTTTGCCATATCGGACACGTACACTGCACTGCTAATGAGAAACACCCCCCCGCCCCGTATTCAGGATGGAAGCAAAGTACTTTTATCAGGGAGAATAAATTTAGACACCAGTGTCTCTCAGCAGTATGCCCAAATATAACAAATTATAAAAGCTGTATACTAATCTCACCAGAGAGAGAACCGAAAATTAAAAAAATGCAATGAAAGCATCCATCAATGCATGTGCAGGACTGAAATTCCTCATTTTGAGATCTCAAAATTAAGTTGTCCATGTGTGTTTCCCTCTTCCCTCTCTCCCCCATTTTTATTTTTTAAACCTGTATAATTGGGGACTTAAACACCAAATTTTTAAAAAAAAATAGAGAACAAGCACTGTTGTGGAAGAACAGCTACAGCCTGCACCCTGCACACAAAGCGGATTCCTCATGTCTAGCAAATTAGTCTGAATGAAACACTTATGGAAAATGCAGAAATGCGCATCTCCATTTTCTGCCTCTATGAAACAGATTCTCTGAATAAATATCATTTTCTACCCAAAAAGCAATGTAATCAGAATTTAATTCTGCAATAGGTTTGCAGAAACTCAGCTGCCTTTCACTGTTTTTTTAGCAAATAGGACAGTCAAAGAAACAAGGGTGCATGGGTTGGCCCCAAAGCAGCAGCACACATATAGAATGGTAGTGGCATCACCAACAGCTGCAGCCCAACAGAGCGCTCCACTTTGAGGATGCTGTCTCCCATCAACTGACCTGACATGCAAATGCCTCTGTGTCTCACTTTCCTGGATCCATAAAATAAAGACAATGCTGCTTTCCCATCTCATAAGACCACCCCAAAATCTGCAGAGTAACTGTTCTTTATTAAAGGGGAGATGCTGGTAGTATGCAGTAGGGAAGAGGCATAAATGCTTTACAAAGTTTTATATTTTCTATGTGAAATACAGCATGCCTTGAGAAGCATGGTTTGCCAGTAAGCATAAAAATACCATTGAGATGTTCAGATTGTCATATCCAAAATCAGAAACTGAATCTATCATCAGCTGTGCTAGCACTATGTTTTCTGCCAAGTTGCCAAGGGTAACAGAAATGCATGATGACAGCAATAAATAACTTTAATGACTGCTGATAATATCATAAAAAGAGCTCTGTGATACACTGACATCATTTAGAGGTTTACTAGCCATTAGTAAGTGTTGTATCATGCCTCAGCTTGTCAGCTAATCATAGCAAATCACTTGTATGCACACATATTATCCATCTGCATATACATGTAAAACTAAGTTTTATAAACTATTAACACAACTTATTTAACTTATTTTTACTTAAGGTAACTCAAAATAGAATTGTGCCAATAACCCACCATTGGATGTAACTTTGGACTCTGTACAAACAAAATGCCTTTTTAAACAAAACTGATTACTATAATCACAACCTCTGTCTAATCAAGTGATGGTGCATTCTAGCACCATGCACAGGAGGCTGTTTGTCACCTGTATTTGACATTTTTTAACCCTTTTTCTTTCTGGATGTTTGCAGTATCATCATCCCTACAAATAAACCTTGCTGGGAACACTAGGAATAAATAGCATGACAAGGTATTTTCACAAATACCTGCAGTTCAAAGAATTTCATAATGAAATCTCCTTCAAATTAAATGATTCAGAGGCTGGCTGACCTTGTTATTACAATTTAGAAAATGCTGAATGCTTCACATTATATCTTGACATGTCTGCTTCCCCATCCCCACCCCATAGGACTACTGCTACCACCAAAAAAACCCAAAATCTTTAAGCTAATACTGGCAATGCAGCATAGCCCTAAAACATAGGCTTCAAATTAAAACAAGTTTAGACGTTACATATTCTTCTCATGCATGTTTTCATTTCCTTACAGAACAAAATACTTTTGCATTTTTTGCATCAGTTATATTAAAAAATCTGTTTAAGAGTGGAAAGATCACTATTTGCAGATGTGACATTCTCATATTTGTGATCCACATTAAAGTGAATGTAATTCTTAAATGGTAAAAATAAGAGTTTAAAACCCTGTTTAAATCATGTACAGCTGTCATAAATACAAATCTGAGAAGATCCCTTTAAGAAGTGATGGTTAGCAATACCTATTTACATGGAAGGACTTTGGGAAGATGATATAAAGGCTTGCAGATACCAAACAGACCAGGCACATCTGCCTCCTTAAACTCACATCACCTTTTTCCATTCACCATAGGACATGCATGTCAACACCATTACACCAAGCTGGGTTATACATCATGAAATACATTTGCCTATCAAAAAGGTACGTATACGTTACTTTCTTCTCCTTAAGCAATCATTCCATGCAGGTTATATATCCCACAGCATTTAGATACAAGCAAGGGGTTTATTTTTTAGCTCCTTCTAGTTCTGAAGCGTCATTATGATCAAGATTTATATGTATAGGCATATTTCAAGCTATGATTAGTAGCTGGTTTTAGCTTAAGAGACAAGATTTGTCACCTGCACAAACTCAGGAAGAAAATTTAACGTACTTAATCACCATTCATGAGCCTAACCTGGATGCAGAGGTATAGAATGCTACATTCACTTTTACTCACCCTTAAAGTGGCCTGAAGAAACATGGTGTAGAAATTTTAACGAAGGTGGATAAACAGACATTTTTTTCATTGTACCATACGTAAGTTACTGTACTCATGCAGTAAAAAATCGAATACCCAACAAAGGCCAGGCTTGGTCTCCAACAAATCCCAAAGGTAACATTGCTTATGACACAGTGGTCAGTGATCCTAAGGAAAGTTTAATAAAGAAAGAAAGAAAGGAAAGGAAATTTAAAAAAAATCATTATGGGTAATTATGTTGTCTCAATAACAAGTGTCTGTTAAAAGAACTTGAGCCTCCATGGTGTTTCTGATAAAGCTTTAGTACATGACGAAAGGATTTACAGCTACTAAGATTATGAGGTGGCGGGAGTCAGATCCATTTCTGCACCTCTTCTCAAGGGTCATTTAATGTGGAGGAAGTAAAGCTTGTGGGGCCTTGTTTGACATGTCTCCAGCTGGGGAGCTCCAACCAAATAAAATGAAAACTGAGTTCATTAATAAGCAACACCGTGGTCTTGTAAAGCCCATTTTTAGTGGCAAGACTTTCTTTTTCCTCAGATTAAAGTGTCTGTGGAGTCATAAGATGACTCCAGTTCTCAGACAAGACCATAGCCACTTAAGTGCCATCTCTGCCCTCTTTGCTTCAAAGGGCTCTGAATTCGTGCGAGCAGCAGCACACAGAAATTGGTTAGCGTTGGCAAACAGCGTGACAACTGCAACACAAACCCAAGAGGGGAAAATAAACAACCCTTCAGTCATCCCAATCATTGGAGCCATGTGGGCATTTAACATGCTGTGGGTTCCTCAGGCCTTGGAGAACATAAATTAATGCAATAAGCGATACAATTAATGAATTTCAACAGTCAAATATAAACACAAGTAACATATCCAGGAATAAATCAGGCAGTTGTTAAAAAATAAACCCTGTTGCTTTGGACTACCCTGAACTCCCAGGCTCTCTTTGGATCCACTCACAAAATGAAATTGCTTTCCAGGCAGAAACTATAAACATACAGGGATGAAATTTCCTCTCAGATTCCTTTTTATTCAATGCAACTCTTTCCTGGGTCCACCTTAGATCTCCCCACAGAGATCTCCTATTTGCAGGACCAGACACAACCCTTTTATCCCTGTCCAGCTTCATGCAATGTCTCTCAACTCTAGATTCCACTCAAGCAAGGAAAGGATTTGCCTATCTTAAACACCTGAACCTAAGTGTCTGCAGCATCAGGCATCTCATCTCCCTTCTAAAGATTGAATGAAGTCTCTTCCAAAATACATTGCAATAATCTGGGACTAGTGAATAAAGCAATCTGTGGCATACAACTCATACCAGGTAATTCTATCAGGAGTAAAAAAAGTTCCAAACTTACCAACATATAAATTAAAAATTCCCAAAACAATCTGTAAATCATGCCACTTTAGTAACTGCTACCTATGGCTTCATTATCTAAACCAGTATGTTTTAAGACCATTTCTCTGTTTATCTGCCCTGTACATAAGAATTTGGTTTGCTTAGCAGTAGAGTGCTTGGCCCAGCTTACAAAGGTGAAAAAAAATAGCAAAGTTATCAATAATTATTGATATTTTAAAATAATTATGAGCATGAACAGACAAATGTAGGGCAGAAGCCCACTCTGAAAAAAAAAATAAATGAATTCAAGACACCACTTTGGAAGTGGATTACTCTCCTGCCAATTTTATGTCAAAGTCATAGAATTTGGGTAAGAGCCCAAAACATTAGAAAACTGACTTATCAGAGCTTGGACTTTACCCATCTGGTTGCTTTTCTGTGAAAACTTAGAGCTTTGGTAAAAACAGGATTGTGAATGATCAGCATGGATTTTACAGCATTTTAGGTAAGCAGATATAGTTAAAAGAATCAGTCTGTTTGTGCTCAGCTTCAAAGGATTTCCCTTAAAAGACATCATTTTCCTTTCCTGTCAGGAAAGAGAATGGGGTAAAGAGAAGCATAAAAATGTGGTGGGAGGAAGAATTCTCAAATGCTTTAGTGAAGAAAACATACATACATTTTAAATACTTAGATCAGCACATTACATAAAATCCTGCTCCCTGGCCTTCCTGGAAACTCAATGAGGAGACCAGAGAGGGTGGTATACCCATAAAATGTCAAAGCACTAAACTCTATCACTGGACACTGAAAAGTAGTCAGGAGGTTTTCTCAGGGTGATGGCCAGAGGGGTTACCCGAGGATGGTGTGTACATGAGCTCTCTACCACACTGGTACAGATTCCAAACCTAATTATAGGGCCAGGCCACTGCCAACTTAGTTCTGTAACCTGAACCCTGAGGCACCTCCTGTGGCCAGCACCCTCCCCAGAGCTCACTGGCATGTGTGCAACAGCTACTTATATGGGCCTTGTTGCTTGGGACTCCCAGCCCAGCACCCTCCTGACGGTTGGTGACGCCCTCACAACACCTTGCAAGCTGGAGCAGAAGTTGCTTTGCCTGGTGGGCTGTCCCCTCAGTGACATGTCTCACTCAGCTGGTATATCGAAGACTAGTCTTAAGGCTGCTTAAACCTCAACCTGTTCCTCTGCCAGGGAGGAGAGAGAATCACAAGCCCCTGATCCACATCACCCTGCACACAGCAGTCTCCTACTCATATCTTCACACTCCAAAAGTTGCTCTGTAATTTGCTGATAACATTTGCTAATAGTTTAGTAAAACCCCAAATTTGGCATGAATCTTCTCAGTGAGAACTGGATTCTCATAGGTAGGAGACAAAAACCCAGTGAAAAATTAAAACCGTCAAGAGCAATCAAGAAAGTTCATAGCAAAGATTTCTCCTCCAGTTTCAAGGAGAGATTCCCAAAGCATGAACATACCTCATTTATTCTGGGAATACTTCACTGGGGGGGGTGAGGTGTTGGCCATCACTATCTCTTGTTCTCCTCAACACAGACCCTGCTCTCTTTTTACAACAAAACCTCATGTATTTGTGATGCAGACAAAATAGTCAGACTAAAAATTAGGAAATTAACCTGGAAAAAAGCACATATGACAAGGGAAAATAAGTATACTAGAGAATAAAGAAAGCAGAGGAAATTAAAGTATGCAAGCACAGTGGAAGGCAATCAGGCAGCTCCAGATGCTAATATGCCATAAGAAAAGGCTCGCAGCAAAAAATGAAAACAGCTCTGATCTGTAAGGAGACAGGCTCCAGGGCAGCCCAGCTTTTGAAATGCTTCATAAGACTATTCAAGAGTCTGATGAGGACCAAACTAAGCTCTTCCATATTTACTGTATGCAACTCTGCACCTTTTGTTTTAATGAATCTTGTCATTTTGGGTGATGGCAAGCTGGAGTATTAACTGGTCCTCATCCAGGACTTCTCCCTGCTCTGTTGCAAAACACCTCCTCTCAGTATATGGTTTCTTCAGGTACTTCCTGCCATAAGCCAGTTTCCCGAGCACCCCTCTGCAAAAGACAAAGCAGCACAAGAAAACCACCACTCTCCAAAATACCACTAAGACTCTCTGGGATGAGCTGAATTTTAAAGTGTCACAAAAATACTACAGAAAATTGAGGTAAGGATGCATCATCTCTCCTGTGTCTTCTACAGAGAGAGAGATGGAAAGGAGAGTCTCTTTTCCAGGCTACTCACTTGGGCTTGTTACCTCAATTCTAGAGTACAACAGCCATGGCTGTTGGAAATTGCATTCAGTTTGACAAGAAACAGAGAGAACAGCAAAACTGTCTGCCAATAACAAGATTCAAATCCTTCAGCACCACAGCCTTATTTATCCGTACTGAGTAACATATTTGCTGTTATAAAAATGCATTACAATGTTTCACCAAATCAACAAGACTATATCTGTCCATCTTCTATAATGCAGATAACAAGAGATGAGAAACATGAGAAAAGCAATGTGGTGAATTAAATTTATCTATGTATTTCATCTTTTAAAAAGGAAAAGAAACCTTTATACCATAGGTCTCAATATGTTTGATGAATTACTACCAGTACTGCCTTAGAAAGATACCAGAGAAGCATATTGTTCTGCATAGGTGAATTGCTTCTCTGCACATTTTCTTCAAGATTCTGGAGCTCTTGGATTATGTTTTGTAAATCAGTTAGCTTCCTAGCCAGAGATTAAGGTAAATTCTGCTAAGGACTAAAAGTTGACTTAGAGCATTAAGAAGGATTAATGTTTAGCTGTGGTGAAGCTGAAGTACTAGGTTAGCATGTTTACGCAGTGCTGTAGATCACAATTAATCCAAAATTAGTATAAAAGATCAACAGCAACTGCTCTCACATGCCAGCTTGGCTTAGTCCTAAAATCAAGACTTACTTTGGGGGCAATCTGTGTGCAAAGTTGCTGTGCGTCTGCCCTAATAGGTTTAAAGCTTTCAGAGGAATCCATGCATTTTAATGTTTAGCTTCTTTGCCCTCTGCTTCGAGAAAATAAATGTAGAAGTCGGTACTTGAGACGCTTCTGCTTTCTATCTGTGTCACAGATCTGTCAGAATAGATTGGTGCTAGCAATGAACAAAAGCAAATACAATTTCCTGTCTTACAAAGAAAGGGTGCTTAAAATACGTACTTTCATTCATCATCAAGGATTAATAGAAATAACAGGGATTTTCTGACAGAAAATATTCATGCTGTATAACAACAAAGATAGTAGAAGTACACATAGAGGTCCAGGTATATTCATATATACAGGCACAAGCATATATAGTTTTGAAAAATATAGCTATTTGTTCTATAATGATAAAAAGTCTATCTATAGTAATAAAGATACTGGAAGATGATATTAAATGACATGTTACAGCGTATTTTAAGAGAGCTAGGTGGAGGAGAGGTTTCCTCTCTATTCAATGTCAGTTTAAATGATGATTTCTATATCTCTCCAAAACCAGCAACATCTCTGTGGTCTTCAAAAGAGGAGCTGTGTTGGAGTGTATTTGAGCATAACCCACCTCAGACTCCTGGTGCATGCCAGCTCGAGCCTAGCATGGGACTGGCCCATCCCAACCCCATGCCTTTGCAGATCTGCCCTGCTTAGCTTTAGAGAAGCTGGGAGGCAGTTGGAAAGGGAGCCTGCAGCTCCAGTGCAAGGGACTACCACACCTTTGGGGCCATTCAGAAGAGAACAACATATGCTATCAGGCAGGGGCTTAGAGGCAGTACATGCATAATGAGGCAGACTGCATTTGGAGGCAACCATCATTGGATGTGATTGTCCTACAGCTAAGGAGCCAGCATGTCCAACCACAGGCCACAAATTGCCCTTAAAGCAGAAAACAGGTGCCAAATTAAGAGATTTAACAGACCTGCAATATGCAAAATTAAATAGGTGAAAGCTGAAACAAGCCCATTATGTAGAGCAGAAGCGCTGCTCTATGACTGGGATTATAAAAGTCTTGAGGTTTTGTTAGTGGTTCCACTGTCGGTTTTGGGGTTTTTTTTCTGTGGTTTATCAGTTTACTCTCTCTAGGCAAAGCCTTTTCACCCTTGTCCAGAAACACGTGTTTTTGCTTACAGTGTTGTATTTAGTATATTAGTAAAATCGGTACCAATTTCAAAGCTCACTGCTAAGCCTAGTAACTAATTAATGATCTTTTCCGCTTTCTTCTATACTAATGCAAAATCAGAAATGGCCATTCTAACCACCTGTTTCATTACACTGAAATACACTGAATCCAAAGGGAAAATAACAGTGTAGTGTTGTATCAGGAAAGCCATCCCATCCTCATCTCAGCAACACAGAAGCTGCTGATGTCGAGTGAAATAAGTTGTGAAATTTAAATCGAGTTGCTCTACGCATTTCACAGCTGTGGCAAACATTCTTGATTGGGTGTGCCCAGCAGTGAGGGCTATTTGCAGAGCTCTTTGCTAAGCAGTTTTTTACTTACCGGGTTCCAGACTTACAATACAATTCATTGCTTCCAGTGGCAACAGCATACTGAGAGATGGTAACATCTGTGTCTATGCCTAGCTAACCACATTCAAGCTGTGATGGTGATGACATTCGTGAAACTTGATTAAGCTTTTCTCTAATCCCATTCTTTATTTTAGAAACACACACGCGAACAATTTCATATCTGAGTCTCAAAGGAAACTCTAAGCTGATGCAATGTGGCCTCTTGCAAGAGACTTGAAAATTCCCTTCCTGAGGCCTGTCTCCAGGAGACACACAGGGCTTCCTGTTTATGCGACTGTTCATGCCAACAAGCTACACTTGAGAAAAGAGGAAAGAAATTGAAAAAAGAAAGAGGGAAGCAAGCACAACCCAGACACATTCACCAAAATTTCAGGCCAGCTCACTGTGGGCTTGTGCTGGATTCCCCTCTTTTATTCTGCCTGAGTTTTCTTTACTAAAAAGAAATACACATCCTCTACCCCTGAAGAGGATTTGACACATCATGCTAACCCAGGTCTTCTCCAGCTTTTCTCTTGTGCACTTATGGAGAGGTCCCACTAGCTGACCTCCATGCAATAAATCTGTTCTTCTCCTCTACCCTTAGCCTTAAATGAGCAGGAAAAACTGCCAAAATGCACCTGCACACCCAACACACGTGTTAAGAACTTCAGGATTCATTTTTGTATCAGGAAAGCTCAGCTCAGGTACATCATCTGGTTTTCAAAGAGGTCCCCAGTTTTACATCCGGGTGAGTGAGGCATGCAGAGGTCAGGACACTTGCCTAAAGTCACACAGAATTAACAGCTGAGCAGGATTTGGGTTACCCAACATCCTCTGGATCACAAGCCTTTCTGCTGTGAACAACATGACATCCTTATGTTGTCCTCATTTTCAGTAGTTACAAGTTTCCTGAGCAAAGGTAGGTTACATGCCCTCAAAGCCATGTAAAGCTCTTACAAAAAGAAACCACAAGCAAAATAAATCATTTGTGCAAGTTGCTTTTCAGGAAGCAATGCTGTCTTTGCCAAAGGTGCTTCCTTGGACAAAATGAGGCATATGCACATATATATATCAGCTGTGCTTTGTATGGTCCTAAGACCTCCAAGCAATGAGCTTAGATTTTCAGCACCTGCTGGACTAAATGAAAGAAAACACACCTGAAATGAAGTGGAACCATCTAGATATCAGCTAGCTTGCATCTTTGATGAACACATTTTTCCTGGCAATAAAAGACAGTCCTCATGTGAAAATATTAGGTCTTCATTTTGAATGTTTTTTCACTTGTTTTGGTTTACTGTAGCAGGCATACACATCCTGATTAAAAGGGAGCTACAGTTTTGTGGCTGAAAAAGTAAACATGCCTTTCTACACATCAAAGCCATAACGGCACATCGCACAGCAGAGCACGCCAGCACAAAAAGAAAGGGTTACTAACCTCTGCTTTCAAGTATGAATGATTGATATGCAAATATGGCTTATGGTAATGCTTGTGAATGTCTGCTTTTCTGGCAGCTCAGTGCTCCTGCATGTATTATGCTCACAGATTCGGGCTGTGTGAGCAGACTTCAGGGGCACATGTGCACATTCAGAGACGCAATTTGCTATGGAAGCCTTCCAGAAAGCCAGTAGCTGCTTTGCACCATTAAACTAAATATATTTTAAACTCCTCAGAATCAACAGAAGCAAATAGTATATGAAATGCCTTCCGTCCCGTGCAGCAAGGGTACTGCCAAACCCCAAGTGTTCAGGATAAATCAGGAGTGGGAACCTCAGATCATGAAAGAGACCTTTAAAGAAATCACAAGGTAGAAGCAAAACTTCGTCTCTTTTACGGTACCTTTTGAAGGCCCAGTTTTGAAAAGATTTGTGAACTTACATTTTAACCCTTTTTGTGAAACACAACCCTCTAGCGCATAGGTTTTTACACAACAAAATCTGTGACTCAACCCTTGCCACTGCTTCCAAGAGCTGGGCTTTTACTGAAAAAACTTCAGAAAACACCTCAAATATTTGATAAGATTGTGAACTAGCAGTGCAGTTATATGAGCAACCACCCACAGGACACCCTTCCGAAGACTGCAGTAAAACTTCCTCTCCAGCCAGTAGTCCAAATATGTTAAGAAACTCCAGGTCTCCCAACAAGCAAGCATGCAAACACCACCCTTAATTTCCTACGTATTTACCTCCTCTAGTAAGTGCTCTGAAACACAGCAGAGTGAACCCAACTGTTTCCCATTAGGCAACTGTGTGCCGTAGCTTTCCCTCACACACAATCACAGCCGTAACATCACTAGCATTTCTGTACACACAATTTCAGTGGCAAGAGAAAAGGGGGGGGGAGAAGATATCAAGCCATGAAACCTTAAGACTAGTTACAGTACCTGCAAGATCCAAAGCAACCCTCACAGTGGCGGCTTCCCCAAGGCAGAGAGCCCAGCACCCTGCTCTCTACAGCCCAGATGTGGACCTGACCTCCATATCCTGATTTAAAGAGACAGAGGAATGAAACTAAAACCCACTGTCTTTTATCCAGGTTATTGTACAACAAACCACTTCCTCTTTTTTTTTCTTTTTTTTTTTTTATGGACAATCTTTAAACAGAATCTGCCAATAAAGTATCGCATTTGTGCATCTTGGTCTCTCCTTAGCCAGCTTCAAGACAACAAAAAAGTAGCAAATCACAAGTATATATCACAAGTCCTAATGACTTGAACATGTGTTTGGAGCAAATGTAAATATTCCACTCTCCGAATGAGCAAAGCTCTTAAGCATAGGCTTAATTTTATCTCTCCTCAATAAATCATTTGTAAGCATGTACCTAAATATAAGCCCTCATTTTACTTCCATTAATACTAATAGGACTTATACATGTGCTTAAAATTAAACATGTACTTACATGCTTTGCTGAACCTGGCCAGGAGGCACCATGATTGTGTGAGGCGTAAAATCTCTGAGACAGATTGCATATTGGACCCCTGTACACATTGTGTACAATTCACAGAGTAAGACAAGTAAAATCAGAGGAGCTGAGCCATTTTGGGTAGGTAGACCCATGGCAGGAGGAAATTATACTTTTTCTACTGCAGGGACTTCCCAGTTCCCTGTGGACTCTATCCTGGTAAAGGCAGGGGCCAGACAGAGATGGACAGTGACAGGGATAGCAGGAAGGGGAGCTGTGTGCAGGCTCTCCCTGGCCTGACTTTGAGGAGCAACAGGCAATGTATCAGCTGAAGCTGAGCAGCAGCAGTGAGCTTCCTGGTGCTGCTCCCGCTGCCCAGAGGGACAAGGCCAGAAGCTGCCCCTTGCTGGACATAGCTGGCTCTTCCTCAGTGCAGAGGGAAGGTGTCTTTGTGTCTCCCTGTCCAACTCTGTACTCAACTCTATTTTAACTGGCAATAAATTAACTTTCCCCACATCGAGTCTGTTTTCCTCATGATAGCAACTGCTAAGTGTCCTCCTTGCTTTATCTCAACCCATGAGATTTTCTACCTTATTTTCTACCCTGTGCTGTTGAGAAAGGGAACTGAGAGAGGCTAGGTGGGTATCTGGCAGCCAACCTCACTCAACCTGCCTCAGAGCCTAAGATCCCAATGTGTCAAGTTGGTCCACACTTTGGTAAGAATCATCTTTTATTTTTCTTCAAGTGAGATGAAAGGGGTAATTCATACATACATACACATACATACATACACACACATAGCATATATTATATTAACGTGAAAAAGCACAGTAAAATGCCTTCTATTCTATTCATTGCTATACCATCCAGGACTATAAGATGATTTTTTTTTTTTAATGAAAGAAAATGCTCCCTCATTTTGCAAATTATTTCTTTTATTTACAAAATACAGATTATCCAGGAACCACAAAGATAGAACTGGGAATCAAAACCACATGAATTAAAAAAAAAATGCAAAATTACTAGTTATGTGTTAACCTCAGACATTCTTCCCCCAAAGATTATTTTTGAGCTAATTTTAGAAGCTGATAATTTCACAGACAGACACAGATATAGCCAACACTGTAACTATGCTGTACTGAAAGTTGTAACTTCCACTATGACATACATATGAACATTGAGCCTAGTTCTCCCGTAATGCATCTGTGTTAACACACAGATGCATGGGATTATGAGATTACTGAGATGAGGTGCTTTGCAGAAGACCAATTTGGCAGCCTAAATTGCAGGAATAGGGATACTAAATCAAAGGATTTGGTATTTTTCGAACATGTATTTTGAGTGAGTCACATTACCATGGACTCGCTCATACCTGTGGTTCCATGTCTGTGGATCCCAGCACCCAGTTCAGCCCCACGGATGTGGTTTGCTGGGAAAAATATCCTATAAAACACCCAGTTATAGTCATAATCCTCTGAATCACTTGCTAATTTTATCAGTCTATCAAAGAGAGCCAAAGCACAAACTTCATGTACTGCTGGTTGCTTAAATGCAGCATGCTGGGCTCATGTGTCTACTCGACACACACATCTGCTATTTAACAAATTCATCTCAAATTTACATGACTTTCATATTTAATGTTCCGCATGTACAAACTTGCAGGTCAGGTTCTATATATCTTTATTTATATA
The DNA here is from genome assembly GCF_037157495.1 of Lathamus discolor. Taxonomy (NCBI): domain Eukaryota; kingdom Metazoa; phylum Chordata; class Aves; order Psittaciformes; family Psittacidae; genus Lathamus; species Lathamus discolor. Next base: position 109,539,302 of record NC_088884.1, read on the forward strand.
TTTACATATTTATAAGTATACCATAATAAGATTAGGCAGTCAGTCTTTAGAGGGCCTTGAAAATCTCTCAGTGGAAATAATAAATGGACAGTATGAATTTTTGTTAGCAAATACTGGTTGATTTAATTACGATGTGGCATTCTTCAGGAGGTCCACTATTTTCTGCTGAAGTACAAGATAAATAAAATATTTTAGCATAATGAATATGAAATTTAAATTTCATAAGAAAGACATAGGACCTTTTTTTTTTAATTACTAAAACAAGAAAATCAATAACTCCATCACCTAAGAATCTGTTTTCTCAGACGAAAAATAAGAAAACTAGTCTAAAGGTTGTCTTTAAGCAGCCTAAGGGTTCTGTAGAGCACAGATTTCCATGGCAATGCTGTTAAAATACAACTCTGGTAAGAGGTTAGAGCAGCAGACAGCACAGAGGCCAAGACAAGGCAGACACCTCTGGAGCAGCTGAGCAGCTCAGTGGCCTTGAGCAACCCATGAGAATCACTGGTGGGAGGAGCCTAATGTCTCCCCAAGACATAGATGTGGCAGGAGCTGGGAGCTCGTACCTGAGACAAACTAGGACTGACTGAAGAGGCAAGATGCTGTTGATAATCTTGAGAAGCATTGACTTCTCGCCACCACCAGGTTTTGGTGGATAGGCTTCAGCATCCGACTTGGGAAAGAAGAAATGTAGTGTGACAGCACCCTTATTTTCACAATGAATTATTATATCACAGATTTTCTAGTTACTAAAAAATTGTAAACTAAATGAAACCAGAGGAAAAACTGAAGCAGTACATCTGTTCCAAGGCAGATTCTTTCCTCCCAGGGAAAAGGCTAAATTAAAAGGTTAATAACAGAATTACTATGGGTCTTCAGTAGGTGGGTTTTTAGAAAAAAAGAGGAAGCTTTGAGCCTTTGGCTCAGCTACTCACACAGAGCTAGAAGCATGTAATACAACTCTTTCCCCACCTTGGTCTAAACCATAAACAACTCAGACTGAGAGCAGAAAGAAGGGGGCACTGGATGTTCTTCTATATGGGGGGCCTCAGACAAAGAAACTTCACGTCCAGATGAAGGGCTCTAGTTGTAGAATTAAAACGTGGTTACAGCCACAGGCTGCCCAGCCTGACCACCCAAAGTCTGGCCCCTCTCTCCAACATTCATCCTTGCTTCCAGACCTCAGGTCCACAGCACTTTCCCAACTGACCCCACAGCATAAGAAGTATCTAAATGAAAGCGTTTAAAAACCTCCTACCCCACAGGTTTCCCAAGGTTAGCTGATTTCCAGTTCCAGTTTTTACCGATCTCTTTTGGTTATGCAGATCCTCAAAACCATAGGAAAGCTTCATGAAGTTGAGCAACAGAGGCAGTATGTGCCATGTATGCCTATGCTGACCTGAAAGATATTTGTCACCAGTGAGTAAGGAAAATCTTTTCAGCCTTTTCCCATTCCAAAACCCATACCTCTAAATGCCCTTTGCTGCGTAAGTACTACTGTTTGAATCCACAGGGTGCGAGACACCAGTCTGCCTTGAGAACGAGCCAAACAAAAAGATCTAGCACTTCTAGAAACAATCTAGAAAAATCACTTTTCCAGCCTAAAAACTGCTTCTGCAGCTTTTCTGAGTAAATGGTTCGACTCAGTATATTTCCTGCTGAATAACCTGTGATTTTGCCAGCAATTTAAAATGTGTAAAATGCTTGGCTTTCCTGTTGACATAACTCACAGGCTGACTAACAGGAAAATGGCCTCAGTCCACAAGTTATTTGGCATCTGAAACATGCATTGATTTCTGACACTTACAGTTTTTTCCCAATGCAGGCAAGGATTCAGCTTGCTGTTGTGCAATCAATTTCTTATTACCTCAGTACGTCAGCATTTTCATTTTAGTTGCCAAAATGCAAACTTACTGAAGATCTTCACTCTGATGGTGACCATTTGACTATGTTTACCAGTGACAGTCTTCCAAGATGGGGGAAAGCAACAGACCTTAAGTTAGGACTGTAAAAATGAGATCATACCACATATTAATTTACTACATACGGCTGCTCTGCAAAGTTTGCCATGAAGCATTTTCGGGGATTTCTGTGCCAAATCATCTCTGTAAAACTGTATTGCTGTGTTTGTCAAGTCTGCCTTCACATATATTTGCTCGATTTTGCAAACAAAATAACTTTAAGAAGAGCTTCTTCCTAAAGCTGGCTCATCCCTGGGTTTTAAGATTTGACCCCCTTCGTCACTGTGTTAAGAGTTTGTGCGATGAGGAGAAATATGTCACAGGAGGCTGCCAGAGACAAGCCATCATCAGTAATGTCACATCTGAAGAAAGCTATGTAAAAGTCACAGGTGTCCCAGGGTAGCTTTAAGTCTTCTAAAAGGAATCACTAGCATCTTCTCTTGTACCACAATTAGCAATATGGAGAGAACAATTTCCACTGAAAATCTGACATATACAACATTGTTTATTCATTTGAGAAGAGATTTTGTAAAGAAATCAGTAAGCAGATATATAGCACTCAGAAGCAGCCTATGACCATAGTAATACTCAGACAGCTAATGAAACAAAAAAAAATTATATTAATTTATAGCTTGTGTTAGATGCCAAATTGAGCTGCATATGTGGATGTGAGGAGATGCATAAGAGCACCTGTGTGCTGCTTTGGCCATGAGGTGCTTAAATCAAAAGGCACCAAGAGAGTGGCAAGAGAAATACCTGATCTAGAATTGTGAGTCTTACTTGTTTTGGTTCTTTGCAGATCACAAAAGAAATCCCCAGTCAAAGAGGCCTATATTTTAAGAAAGCCCAGGTCTCTACAAAAGCATCACTGTGCTGGTCTTTTTCTCTCTTTTAAGAAAAGGATAGTTTAATTCTAAATCAGAGACAGACATTAGTGAGAAATTAATATAAATCTCTGTCAAGTTCATTTCTGTAGCGTACAAGGCTAGATTGTGTGCATTGATTTTTAAAAATAAAATCAAGACTTTCTGCTCTTCCTCTTCTATCTCACAGGAACTCTCCAGGGCAGTTTTTCTAATGACTTGTTGCTGAAAAACTACTCAATTAAAAGGGTTTTGTGGGGAAAAACAAATCCATTCTTAAAATACTTCTAATTGAAAAGAATAAAAATATTGGTTTAATAAACATGCATTAAATTAGCTGTTTTGGTAAATAAAGATGTGAAAAAAATTACAGCCGGAACATAAAATATTTTGATTTTGGCACAGGGTCGGCTTTAGTATGGGATTTGCATATTAGTAGCTTATGAAGTTCTTACAGGGAAAAGAACCTGAAAGGGCCTACACAAAAGCTTGTGTTTAATTCAGGAAATTTCATGAAGATTTTTCTCAATTGTATTTCAATAAGCTTATGTTTTTCCCACAGCAGAAATCTCGTGCATTCTGTTCATCTGTCAGGACATCTGTATAAAACAGTTATTTTAAGGCAAACTTTATTAGACAGTAGAATTGAAAAATTGGTTGCAGTCTTTAGCAAATAATGCATTAAAATTCCTTCAATTATGTCCTTATCAGCTTAAAAAGAACCAAAGAAAACTGGTATGAAAACAAGGAGACATTGTGTCATGAATGAAGGCTGGTAAACTGATTCCTTTTCAGGAAAAGCCGAAAAACATCGCTTTAAGTTGTGGTGAGCAGCACAACAGAACCTGCTCTAATCATATACAGATGATAGGAATTTGTCTAATGTTTTATGGTGAATCGTTGATGAGGCCTGCAGAAGGAAAATTTGTAGAAATAAAATCACCTTGACAGTAAAGCACTAGGGTCAAAAAGCAAAGTAAAGTCAGTGTTCTTAGCTTTAATAAAAACAGTATGATCTGTCATCAGCACAGCATTTTTACACTCTTGGACAATGCACTCTGGGAGCTCCTGCTGGGTTTCATTTGATTTTCACCAAAACCAACAAAGGACAGCTTATGGCTGGTAATTCATTATGACAGCAGAGAAGTTATAAAAATACATGTTTAGAGCCCTGTAAATAAACAGCCCACACTCCAATTTTCAACACAAAAACTGTTAGCCAGGCTAGGTAAAACGCACTAATAAGCTCTAAAGCAGATCTGGCGGTTTGGGGTTTTTTTGTTTGATCTGTTCTTTTTGTTTTGGTTTTAACTGTGAACCTGAAAGTACAGACTTTTTTAATTTATTATTACAGTTTCTCAAAGTTAATCTGCCTTCTGTGCTACAAGGGTCTTCAAGGCAGATTTGGGGAAAAAGGCTTGGCAAAGTGTAAAGAGGTATTGTTAAATACCTGAAGAGATTGTACATACATTGCATCACTGTCTAAATACTGACTAGGCAGGATCATAAGGCAAAACAAACAGCGGGGTAATTGGAAACATCTATGAAGTAGATGATCACAGAAGCAGGGTGATAGGCAAAAGGATATACAGTTCACTCTTCAGTGACTGATTTTACACTGGTGTTAGTCCAGTAAAAATTAAAACCAGGTAGGAACAGGAGAGAAAGTGGAAAGTGTAAAAGGGGAAAAGAAAAATCAAGACAACTTTTGAATGTTAAGTTTTATGGGCAACAGGGATGTTTCAGAGAAACTAACACTAATTTCCAGCAGCCGCTCTGGGAAATCTGAACAAAACCAGTCTTAAAATATGTACCTTTACTTAATATTTCTATTCTTAAAGCTGAAGTCTCTGACAAAAAAAAAATTAATATAACATAGAAAGCACTTAGTAGTTTGTGCAGAAAAAAAAAGAAATGTAAGTACCTTCATCTGTTCCTGTGACCGTGTTGTTTCCAAATCAGTGCTGATACCTACATTATACTATTAGTATAAACAGATAGAGGAGGAGACTGGCATAAAGCATTTAAAGAATTCTGACCTGTAGCGAGCTGATCCACACCAGCAGGAGCCCTTATTGTAGACGTAGTACCACTGACCAAGTGCAATTTGCCTGGTGCATCTGGTTCAGTTAGTGGTTGGGATACAGAGCAACAGAGAGCATCATTTTGCCAGAAAAGCCACACACATACTCCTATTTCTTAATTAGTGTGATATAACCCATGTCACTTGTCCCAGTGAAGTATAAGCAAGCCCAGACTTAGGGAAAGCAAACAGATCTGCTAAAAAACAGCTATACTATCACAGAGTGAGGTTTTCTATGTGTTGTACTCAGGTACCTGTTTTAGAACTCTTCAGCATACCATGGGTAGTACAGGTGGTTCAGCACATGCACACATACAAGTATACTGAAACTCAACAATTATCAAGCTTTCAGAGGCAATCAGCCATTCTTTCTGTTTTCATTTTTGTGTTGTCATCCAAGCCTTATCAATGTGTTCTCCAAAATCAGGTAATTTCTAAAGGTTACTCTGATTAGATATTCAAAGGCACCTAGATGTTGGGCATTACTGAAATGCTATATGACTGATATGACCCTCAACTCTGTAATAACTAGCTATTCTAACATCTTTGCTTTATTTATCTTCACAACTTTTCTATAAGTTTGACAAGAATCATCCCTACCTTTTCACAGAGGAAGGAAAGGGCTCTGACTAAGATGTGAGGAGCCCCACCGCACACTGCTGCCAGGAGCTCTGCATCCTCCTGCCTGAGATTTTGAGGGAAAGGTGGTGTTGCCCCTGCAGCTGGGGTAGAGCCTGTTTGTACCAGAGCACACTGAGTATCCCTGCTCAGATGAAGGCCCCAAGGCTTTTCTAATCCCACCTAAACATAGCCTGCACTACCGAGCTTGCCCATGAGAGCGCATTTCTGGATAGGTGCAAATGCTTGAGGCGATTTAAGGTTGCCCACTGTGTCGCCAGGAGGGTCTGTAAGCCTGCAGGCTCAGCAACTGTAAGCACATAAGCTCGGCAGCTGCTGGATGGGGGTTCCAGAGGCATGAGGTGACTCAAGCACTCAAATTCCAAGTCCCACTTTAAATTTTGCAGTCCTTTTCACCTGAGATATTTTGGTTCCTACATCACTTAGATTCTGCAAAGCTGACCTGAGACGTATCTAAAAGCAATTAAATATGTGTGATGGAGCAAAAAAGGTGAAACAATTTTTAGACTTCCAGCTAGCACTTTACCAGCACTTCCCTTCACAAAAGCAGCACCTACACATGGATATGGATATTACATTTTTCAAATTCATTCTCTGTAGTGGAACGGAAAAAACCTCATGTGATACAGACATCAAAAAGAAGATTTAGCTTCACTGGGGAAAAAGTAAAGAAAAACAAATCTTTAAAAGGAGTTAGGGTGAATAGTGAAAAGGTGCAAAACTAATCAAATTAATTGACCTCATTATATGAATCATACTTGTCTCCCAGGAAAGAAATTCTTTCTCATAGGTTCCCAGCACTTACATGGGAACTTCCATTATGCACTCATGCATTTGGAGAAACAAAAATAATGGTGGGATTTTTTTTCCCCAAAATGCACTGAATGCAGACGAGTGTGACCTCTGTTAGAATCATCCTGTGCAGTAGTCCTGATTCATCCACTTCTGGATGGTGCTGGGTTTTTGTTCTCTGCTTCTGAGCATTGAGCAGAGATCTTTTATGCTGACCTAAATTTCTGTCTGAGCTTCAACTCCCCCCCCTGGATTCTGGAAATTTTATTTGCAACTGCACACATGCTTATTTTGAACATCCAAAGCAGTGTAGCTTTCAAAAATGGCAAGAAGCAGAAGTAAAAATCATACATTTTCTGGCATAATACACACTTCCATAGGTATCCATCCAACCTTCTCCTCCCCAGCCAATAAGCAAAACACACAGCATTCACAGAGTACCAAGAGAGAAGAAGGTAGAGAAGACAAAAACCTTGAATGCAGGCTGGAGCAGTCCCATCACTTACAATTTCACATTTTGCCATCCCATCTCAGGCATATGCTTAGCATGAATTCATACCAAATTTGAAGACAACTGCATGAAAGACAGTGTTTACATTATTTTTCCTCCTTTTAGGCCTCATTATACCCAAAAGTCTGGTTTTAATGGGACTTCTGCCTCCATAACAACAGCAGAAATGGGCCCTTGTGGAACAGCAAAACAACAGCTCAGCTCACTGCAGACCTGGATGTTTTACTGAGCTGGAGAAGATTTCCCATGCAAAGGTAGCCCTGAGAACTAAAATAACTCTTAGCAATAGCCTGGCCCAATGGAAGTCAATGGGAGCCTTGCCACCAACTTAAGCAGAGCCAGAATCTCACTCACTACTTATATACATCGGAGCAAAAGATGAGGGAAAAGATCTTAAATAAATCACCTCCCAAATAGGAGCGATTGCTTTTCTTTGAGTCCTCCTGGAAGGAAAAATGATTATGCTTTTTAGCTGTCAGAACAAAACGCCAGGGTAATTCATAAGGTATTACATTAACACATATAAAACAAAATGAAAAACAGCTCCAGAGTATGACCTTTCACTTCAGCAAAAGCTGGAGCAAGTGTATTGCAGGCCAAATTAATACCCATTCTACTAGGCAAATAAATTCAAAACAGGGAGTCAATCAGGCTTTCCTTAGTGTGTGGGGAAACAAGAGTCTCAGCTCAAAGAAGACATCAATTCTGAACAGGACTCATACTGGGAATTCAAAATGCCAACATATAACACTGGTATTTTTTAATCTTTAAAATAAAAAACATCCCAGCGCTGTCAAAAAGGGAAGAGGGATTTTTAAAATGTATCTCATATCACTGCAGTATGGTCTGCAATTCCGGAATCAAGTCCAGGTTTTTTGTTTTCAGCTCCCTGGATCTTGGTCTCATATTATCTCCAGACAGCCAGGCTAGAAATCCAACTCGCATATGTGCACTTGTACACACATAGTTTGAAAAGAGGTCTTTAAATGAAATACATGGTTCTGGCAAATAGAATGGAAATTTCAATAAATAATTGTGATATGATCCATTAAAGAATTCTAGTCAAATCCAATAACAATTAAAACAACATCTCTCAACACCCTAAGAATAAAATGAATTGTGCTTATGTAAAAATATAATGAGGGAACTTTTTAATTCTTAACTGAACAAATGGTGCAGAAAGTGTGGATGTTTTGAGTTCAGTATACTGCGCAATGCCACACAAACAGAGGAAGTATATTTACTATAGAAGAGACAGTCTGCTATAGGTCTTCAAGAGCAGATATTTAAAGTTTACTTTCACATGGGTTTTCACTTTTGACCTGCTCTTGACCTGGGTAATACTTGCAGACCAGTGAGTTTAAGAAGGCCTGGGATCTATTAAAAGAGTAGTAGCTTGACTTTTACTGACTAGCACGCTGATGCTTTAAAGTAAATGTTATGGTTTGTCACAGGAACCAATTTGGTTACCGTTTGTTCTTCCTGCCCCTGCCTGCTGATATTTTCTCAAGTGTTTTTCATTCTTGAAATTCTATAAAGAAATCTGCATGCTGTTATTTTAAACTTCTGTATCTTTCTTCTGAGTAGTTCATATTTAAACACTGGGCAGTGTACCCAAAGTTTAACCCAAGTACCATTTGGGAAGACTTGAACTCAAAGTGCACAACCACTTTTCTGGCCACTCAGTTATCACAGCGAGAGATCCCCTTTACCTGTTTTTTAATGGCTTATATGGCTACAATTCTTCTCCCCCTAAATTAGTAGAAAAGAAGCAGTAAAGTGTGTATAGAGGAAAAATATTGGCTTCTTTACCTGTTTAAATTTGCACTTCAGTTACTATTGGCTTACTTTGTTAACATCACTATTTCCTGCTATACTTTACCAGCTTTATGCAATACATAGGATTTTGTTAGATATGTCAAAACAGTGAGACACTTTTGAAGAGTTTGGCTGGACAGGAGCCAGACCTATCCCCCCTGATTTTACAAAGGACAATCTTGTTATACCTATCTTTAATTTCTTGTCTTAAAAATAATTCTATCCATGTAAAGAAAGATGCACATTTTTTCTCCCCTCTTGAAATGACGAGACCTTAAAATCTTGGGTCTACAGGGAGAGGCCACAGTAAGTCCCCAGTCAGCAACATGTTTGACAAGTCCCGCATTTTTCGCACAGGAGAGTACGTAGGAAAAGAGAGGAATGAATTAGTCCTGAGCAGATACTTGACATATATGCAGAAGAGACTGAAGCATAATATGGGATTGAGCACTATCTTTTCCTGTAAGACATTAGGTTCAAAAGCATTGGAGTTCTGTAAATCCTTTAACTTGTATTTTTTTCAGTGTTTCATTTTTGTTTGCCTCAAAACAAAGGACTTATGTACCAGCAATGACTTATGTCCCAAAATGATATCAACTGTGCAAGTTTATGTTCACAGAACTAATCACCTGCGTTCTCCCAGCTCAATGCAGAAGGGGATGGCAGCACAGCTGGGAAGCTGCCTTTCTTGCTGTGGCAGGTTTATTGGCTTGATTCTTCCATGAATTATGTCTGATACTATATAAAGGGGATTTTCTGTGGACTGTTCTCCAATATTGTGGAGTCTGTCAAACAAAAGAAATCTCTAGGTTTTTGAAGCTGTGTTGCACCTTTAAATAGCAAGAAATCCAAACTTGAGAGGGTTTGTCTGAGGCAGAGCTGCTGACTGACTAGAAGAGTTAAAAAATTCAGTTAAGAAAACATTAGCAACTCTGAACAGGACTCAGGAAAATATCCAGTCACAGCCTGCAAACCCTTCAGAAATGAGATGGGGTGCAAACAATCATGAAGGAATTAAGCTGATAAGCAAAAAGACGTGAATGCTTCTTCTTCCTCCTAATAACTTTTTCTTGCTTATGCAAGTTCTGAAACTGTCATGCTCACAGCCAGGATTTTTAAGATCTTGTCTCCATTTGTAGGATTTAATCTGAAGACAGCTCCTTTGCCTCTTTTGGCAATTTGTCTTTCATAGATTAGATCTACAGAAAAACAATAAAGGCAAATTTCAAACCTCCAAAACCATCTTTTGACATGAAACGCTTTTGGAGGTGCTACTGTTTAAGCAGACTTTAGTTTGAGTAATGACTATCACAAGGCAATGTAACCAAAGTGCAGTTTAGGTGAATAATTTAAGGAGGATTTTCCCATGTCAGTTTTCTCGTCTTTATTAACAGGAAGAAATACCTTCACATAGTAGCAGCATGCAGATCTGTACTTAAAAAGTGCTAAAAGTTACTGCCACAGTAACTTTACCCTGCCCATGAAAAACTTACCGAACCTGCAGACAGGCTAAGAAGTATCCCACTATACACCTGGTCTTGGTTTTGTTCAAGTAAAATACTTAATGGGAATGCAACTAACTGAGGTGGACACTGTGATACTTGAAAGAAATCCCACCCTATCCCATTCTGTCTTTTCTGGGATGTCAGATGATGTCACTGCCTTTGGTATCCTATTTAAGTATGGTTAAGGACTGAAAATAGACTACACTTCTCAAAGGATTTCCTATTGTACTGAATGAGACTATTGCAGAAGCAAAAGTTCAGTAACTTCATATAGTGCATCTTCTCTTTGGCTTCATATTTTAACATTGCAAATGGTCAATTCAGGTTGATGGTTTGCTAAAAGCAGTTTACAAAGAACAAGTATTTCTTTTTTTTTTACTATTGTTCATCAATTAATCTTTTTTCTTCAAAAAGAACAAAAAAAAAAAAAGAGGAAAATTGTTCACCAGAATTTTCACTTTTCCAAGCTGCAGGATCATTACCATTCAACTGCTTAATCTACAGCCAAAAAAACAATCAAATTGCTAACATTCATAGCTCTTGCAGGCTGCTGTAATCACAAAAAGAAAATTATCTTGACTCCGATGGAAGATAATTTATGTGAATAATGACCTCCAAGATTCTAGAAACATGATTAGTGAGAAAAGGTTAAAAAGATCAGCATTGCACTAACAATAAGAAACTTTAAAAGTATAAATATCTTTTGTGACTAGAATAGGCATAAAACTGGTGGCTTACGTATGGTTAACCCATCCCAATGCATTTCCCAGTGTAATGGTGACTTCACGCATTAAAAGATCAATGCTAGATAAATGGAGTCTCAGGGAATTACCAGCATGTCCATTGGTTTCTGGGATTTAGTCAGACACCAAGATTCAAACTCAAAGCTTAAAACTATTAATAGAGTGATCAATTTGTTAACAAGAGATCAGATGGGATTTTCCGAGGACAGAATACTAGAAAGACAGCATTTTATTTTCAATACATCAACACACTAACTGGAAAAACAGATGAATTTGTACAGCCAGAGCAAAAAAGGACAAAGAATTCATAACATTTAATTCATTTAAATTGTTTTGTCAACAGGAGCAAGTGGGTGCTTTTCCTAAAGAAATTAGAGTGTTGGAGAGGACAGAACAGGCTCAGTTGATATAATTAAAAATATTAAATTAACACAAGTAACAAAATTTGGGTTTGAATCTAAATATATATTTCAGCTTTTGAGACTTTGTCAATATTAACAGGGCACTGTACGGCTAGAAATAACATAACATTCTGCAAATACAATGGTAAGTTGCTCACATTCTACAACAGGGTAAATAAAACAATGCAGGAAAGTCAGCAATTTACTCAAACTTTAACCCAAACTAAGGGCAAGTAGGAATCTTGGAGAGCCTGAGTACATCTCACTGCTGTTTTCCATCTTGATCCAGAATTAAAAGTGAACATAGCAAGTTTGATCTCCAAAATATTTGCAGCTAGAAATGAAAGCAGAGTTCCCTTTTTTTAAGCTCTTACATTCTAACAAAAAAGCTTTTATCCTAGAACAGGCAGCTTGGCTGCATGCATAAGAAAGCTTCTTCCTCTGACTCTGTGGAAAGCAATGAGAAATATGCCCCTTATTTCAGAGTAACCAAACTTCAGTCCAAAGTTCTGATGTGGGAAATATCAGTAAACTCTTTAGCGTAGGTTTTAAGGTGCATTGTAGGACAGAAACACCAAAACTAACAACAAAACCCTTTCATTAAAAGGGGTTCATATGGAGAAATCCTTTAAACAGGATAAATGCTTAGCTCATGTTTCCTAGCCTTCTCTTCAAGTCACTTCAGCCCCAATTTTCCTAATTTTTGACTGGACATTTTTACCAGATTCCAAACTCCAGAAAAAAAAAAAAAAAAACGGGATAAACCCCAAGTTATAGGATTCATTCAAGTGTTTCTCAACATACAAAGCTGCATTATCTAAGACCTCTATATGAAGCCCTTCTGAGCAGACAAGAGAAAACCTCAAAGGGAGCACTACAGCAAGGCTGCCTAATAACGGGAACAGATTCCTCAAGCAACTTCATTTAGAAGGGATGCATAGGGAAGGACGATGAGCAGGAAGTCAAAGCAAAAGAACCACTCATCATCATTTAAAATTAACCTAGAAAATGGGAAATTTCAAGGATTTGAAAATAAAATAGGCTTCCTGGATCAAAGCATTGTAAAGGGGATACAGAATCTTTAACCTTTTGGTAGTCAGTTCAAAATCCAGCTGAGGTCAGGAGGGACGAAAGGTTATCATCCTCTAATGACTTTCACAAACTTAATTAAAGTCTCCTTCAAACTTTTTATGTCCAAGTGCATAACCCTAGCTACCACTGGAGACAACAGCAAAACTCATATTGACTAAGAACGGAGCCAGCCTTATATGCCTGTATTCACAAATAGGCATCACGTCAATGACCAGACATTTAAAACGATTAAAAAAAAAAAAAAAGTACTCCAGATGTAAACATTTTGGATCTAGACATTGCACAATTATAGCTGCAAACTTAACAGTCTTGTTGAGAAGGTGAATTAAAAACAAGCCACAAGTCAAAAGGAGGTAAGGTCCAAACTATTTTAATGCAAAGAATTAGACTGTCTAAAGAAGGATGAGCATCACTGAGAGTACTCTAGACAAACATCTGGACTGATGGACATGAAGCTGTATTGAATCTCAAGGTATGAGCACTTTTTCCCCCTTTCACTAGAAAAATAAAATAAAAGCAACCAAGCAAAACCACTTGTCATATCAACACGATTTTTAAACCATGTTTCAGCTTGCAAATACTAATCTAAGAAGGAAATGCTATGACAGTGTATTGGTTCAGCAAGAAACAGAGAGAACATTGAGCCTTGGGTGAGCCATAATTCTTTGAGATGCAGATCTGTGTTCATTTACACATCTTTGATACAAATACACAAAATCTGCAACATATATTATTGCGTTCGACACTGTCCCACAAGACATCCTTGTCTCTAAATTGGAGAGACATCAATTTGATAGATGGACCACTCAGTGGATAAAGAACTGGCTGGATGGCCACACACAAAGAGTTGTGGTCAATGGCTCGATGTCTGGCTGGAGACCAGTAACAAGTGGTGTCTCTCAGGGATCGGTGTTGGAACCGGTCTTGTTCAGCATCTTGGTCAGTGACGTGGACAGTGGGATTGAATGTGCTCTCACCAAGTTTGCCGATGACACCAAGCTGTGTGGTTCGGTTAATACACTGGAGGGAAGGGATGCCATGCAGAGGGACCTTGACATGCTTGTGAGGTGGGCTGATGTCAACCTCATGAAGTTCACCCATGACAAGTGCAAGGTCCTACACCTGGGTCGGAGCAATCCCAGGCACAGCTACAGGTTGGGCAGAGAAGAGATTCAGAGCGGCCCTGAGAAGAAGGACTTGGGGGTGCTGGTCGATGAGAAAATGAACATGAGCCAGCTTCAGTGTGCGCTCACAGCCCAGAAAGCCAACCGTATCCTGGGCTGCATCAAAAGGGGCGTGACCAACAGGTCGAAGGAGGTGATCCTGCCCCTCTACTCTGCTCTTGTGAGGCCTCACTTGGAGTATTGTGTGCAGTTCTGGTGTCCTCAACATAAAAAGGACATGGAACAGTTGGAATAAGTCCAGAGGAGGCCATGAGGATGATCAAGGGACTGGAGCACCTCCCGTATGAAGACAGGCTGAGGAAGTTGGGGCTGTTCAGCCTGGAAAAGAGAAGGCTGTGTGGAGACCTCATAGCAGCCTTCCAGTATCTGAAGGGAGCTTATAAGGATGCTGGGGAGGGGCTGTTCATTAGGGACTGTAGTGATAGGACAAAGACAAATTCAAACTTAAACAGGGGAAGTTTAGATTGGATGTAAGGAAGAAGTTCTTTCCTGTGAGGGTGGTGAGGCACTGGAATGGGTTGCCCAGGGAAGTTGTGAATGCTCCATCTTCGGTGGTGTCAAGACCAGGCTGCACAAAGCCTCGAGTGACATGGTTTAGTGTGAGGTGTCCCTGCCCATGGCAGGGGGGTTGGAATTTGATGATCTTAAGGTCCTTTCCAACCCTAGATATTCTATTATTCTACGATATATTACAAGTCCACCTCTCATCTGGCTGAAAAAGAATTTGCACCTAAACACATTGTACTGTAAACGCTGCATTACGCCAAGTGATCCTGATTAATAGATTTATGTAACCTCCTAGGACCTCACTACTTACCACTCAGGTTTTCTTTCATTGTAAGGAACTGCACGAGCTTAACTCAGAACAGGCAAAAGGTAGGAGGAAGAACCCATGGTTACAATGTGTTTAAGAGAAAACTGAGAGAGATAGTAACCAAGACTCCTTCTGAAAAATCCTCAGTCTTTCAATGCATTACTATAAAACTTGCATTTGATTCTGGAACTACTTGAAAGCCTCCTCTTGAAAGCAGTACCACAGCAAAGGGGACTGGGTAGAAAAAAAGTGGTGTTAAGAACTGAAAAACTAGCTTTTAAAAAGTGTAGCATTTCAGCCTCCTACCCAGCTAAAGGTCCTTTCACATTTCATGGGATAACACACCCCTCTTCCTCTCTAGTTTCCCTGTATTATTAAATGACAAGTGCATACTTTAAAACTCCTGCCACTGAAAAAAACTGAAACAAATAGATTCTTAAAGGCTAACAAGAGTAAGAGCTGCCACAGAGACTTGTTACATTTCCACAGTAATTTTATGTAGTGCGAGCATTTTCTTGAATAAGAACTTGAGCGTTCAAGATAAACCTGAGTCCTTTACTGGCTTAGGGTCAGGATTTATTCTTTATAGGAAACTGAAATGTCTTGGAATTTGCACCATATAGATAAACACATTTAAAATCAGTTTCCGGCAACTTAGAAGTTAAATATATATATACATACATATGGGCTTCTTCCTACATTTTCACTTTGAAATTAAAAAACTGAACTTGCCATTTTAATAACCATGGTTACAGATTTGCCTGTTTGGTGTTTTTCCCCAGAAAAATTCTAAGAGAGTGAGTACATATCTTTTGTTGGAAAACAACTCTTTAAAAAACAGCATACATCAATGGAAAAACATTCCAAAAAGGAATTGCACCAATCTACCCCAACCAGCTGTTCTTTCACAGAAGGGGAATAAAAAAAATAACAAAAACCAAAATAACACCCCACACTAAAAGACCAGCTTTGTTGTTAGAAACCTTGAAAATAAGAAAGTGTAAACTAAAATATCTTTTTAATTATTTATTGATGTTTGAAACCAAAGTATGTGTTGTCATTTATACGCTGAACTGTTTACAGTACTTGTCTTTCCTGAGCATCTGAAGACCTCTTGAGAAACCAATGGGGAAAAACCAGAAAACAGAACTTCATTCCCAGCATTCTTTTAAGTTTGCTGCAGGAGATAACGCAGACTTATTTGAGGAAAATCTCACTAATTTTCAATAGTTTCCTATGGAAACGACAGCTTAGAGGAACATGAGACATCTGACTTGAGATATGCAACATACTGTGGGCTTTGGAAGTGGCCACAGTAGTTGAAGGACATCTGTATTGGATCCTCTTAAGATTTATTACATTTGCAGAACCTATGTGTATCTTGGGATCCACTCACCCTATGCAGCCCAGTAACCAATACTCCAGCAGTCAATGAATGGAAGAACCACCAGAAATTGCTCAGACAAGACCCTACCACCTCTCTAGCTGGAGAACCCCTGAAGCTTCCTGCTTCCACCTCCCCTCACTTTAAATGCAGAGGATAACAGCAACTACTCCAAAGGCTTCAAACACATAAACTAGGACCAGGAAAAATAAAGCTCTGCAGAGATTAAAAAGCTCCTTGCCTTTTCCAGTGCAGAGAAGTCCTGAATGGTCACTGCTATTTAGTACCTCTTCATAGATAAGTTTCTGTTCTGTTGTCTTTCTGACCAGTTTCAGTCAGGTCATTTGTCAAAATAACTGTTTTAAAGACAGGCATTCTTAAGCAATCTGTTCCCTCTCTGTATTTCCCATTACAGTCATTGAAAGTTATGTATGCAGATGAAAATGATAAACAGACCTCTTGCGCTCTCAGAATATTCCTTTTTTAAACAAAGACTGAAACCTCCAACAGCAAATGTGGCTGAGTCCAGTCCAATCTCCATGTAAAAAACAATATAATGGCAATACTAATGTCAAGCAAGTGATTCCAATCCACTGCTTGTCAAGTTTCAGGGCAGATTAAACAGTCAGCTTAAGGTCCAGAAACCTGTTCAGCAACTGTACCTGTGGTGCCAAATCAAGACAAACACTGCCATCAGCGCTAAGTCTTGCAAATAGTCCCCACCTCCTTCTATCTGCTGTTGAATGACAAAAATTGATTTGACACCAAGTGTGACTAACTGCTGAACTTACTCAACATGCAATTCACACCAAACTACCTAAAGTTAAGTAGAAATATTCTCATGCAAAACTGCAAAAGATCTATATAATCAATTCAAGTGAAATATAACCAGCATAGTACTTACCCTATCCCTCAGCCTGCAAGCAGCATTGTGAAAGGGAGCAAACACCATACTTGCCACCCGGTCCAGCATCCACCTCATTTGTCCTCAGATGTTACAAGCCATCACTTTGTCATTGTGGACACACTGTTCCTTGACAGGACTATCAGAGCCACCTGTCCCCTTGGGAGTGACATCACTCTCCCTTACCAAGGGACCTTGTCTCCATTGCCCGACAAATAGAGCAGCCCCCCTGCAGCCCCCTTGGTCCCTTAGCATAGGGTGGAGCAATTGAGGGCTTGTGGCTTTCAAGGTGGATTATAAAGGCTCTGAGTAAAGTAAGCCACATAAACAAGAGTTTCCCCTCTGCTTTCCCTGCTTTTTATGGCATTTTACTCCTTATAAACAAGGAAACGGCCAAGTACTGTCCTCTTTGAAGAAGATAATTACCAGGCACATTGGATGGCCACCTCTGCTGTAGGGCTTTCTTATGGACATGGCTGAAACAAGGCAGACCTAAAATCATCTTAACATGTTTCTGCATTACAGCACTGCCTTGCTCACATATAAAATAAAAAAATGGGCACCAGGTATCATGATATTATGGCTAGCAAAATGTTCTAATGCTATATTAATAAGTACAAGTTGATGAAAGAGTGCATCCTCTCAGAAGCTAAAGCTATTTACAAGGCATATACATTTAAACAAAAGATTCATCTGAAGACATAAAAGAACATGTGCTTTTCTATTTCATTCCAAAAGCATCCCAAATACTTTTCTCAGCAACATCAAGATGAAACAATGAGACACAGTAAAAACAAAAAAGATTATTTCAGTCACAAGTCTGTGACCTCTCAGTATATTTCTGCAGTTAGCCTGTATATTTTTAGGTTCCAGTATATACTTTGCAATGCACTACAATAACAGGACCTGACCATCAATAGTATTCTAAGCTTCCAATTGATGTCTGGTGATATCAGTGAAAGGATTTCTGCCATATTCAGTGATCCTGGAAATAGAATGGGGATCTCTATATATATGAATATATTGATAAACCTTGAAAAAAGTTACTAGAAAAAATTACTTGGCCTTCAGAGAACACAAACAAACTGCTATCAAGTGGAGTTAACACTGCTATTCTATAATTATTGTAATTTAATACCTGGAACTAAAGACTAACTGTTAAAAAACGAAAGAAAAACCAGTGATAATTTTTCAAAGAGAAGTTCTAGAGATTCTCTAGAAATTCATCATTAAGCTAAAAGATCCATCTGATTAAAAGAAAAAAAAAGAAACCAACATTCTGTTGAGTTCATGGTACATTTTACTATGTTGCATGAGCTTGAATTCACTCTGGTTTGTGTGTGAACACAACTGTTTTATTGGTGATTCCCCTTTTCAATTATCAAATTTATGCCACTATTCAGAAAGATATTAAACAACCAGATCCCTGTGGGTACTCCCTTCTTTTCCCAAGACCAATAAATACCCTTACATGATACTTTTCAGACTTGGTCATCCTGGTATATTTATATCAAGCTTTGATGATGTGATCTACTTGCTGACAGCTTGCTTGTGTTAAAAGGACTACAGTTTCAGCCTCAGCTCTGCTTTGCCTCTGCTGATGTAGACTCTGGTCTGCTCCAAACTTTCAAGAAAACTGAAGGTGCCATTTAAATATTAACAAACGTTCAAGTGAAAATTAAGTGTTGGTATCATCTGAATTATATTTACTTTCTTCGTCACATGTTTTAATGTCCTTTTTCTGCTGTGCCACTAAGTTATATGCAGAAAGCTCAATCTGCCCTGAAAGGCAGCTCCCACTACTTTTTCTTAATCTGGCTACTGCCATAAAATACAATAAAAAAATGCATCTATAAACACATTAGCAACCAGAGGAGAGCTAAGGAGAATTTCCATCCTTTATTGGATACAGGGACAAACACAGGGACAAAGTAGGAAAAAGCGGAGGTACTTAATGCCTTTTTGCCTCAGACTTTAATAGTAAGACCAGCTGTTCTCTGGGTACCCAGCCCCCTAGCCTGGAAGACAGGGAAAGGGAGCAGAATGAAGCCCTCATAATCATGAGGAAATGGTCAGCAGCCTGCTACACTACTTAGACACACACAAGTCTATGGGCCCAGATGGGATTCACCCAAGGGTACCAACAAAGCTGGCAGAAGTGCTCACTGAGCCACTTTCAGTCATTTATCAGCAGTCCTGACTAACCAGGGAGGTCCCAGTTGAATGAAGGTTAGCAAATATGAACATCAATCTACAAGAAGAGCCAGTAGGAGGATCTGGAGAGCTACAGGATCATCAGCCTCACCTTGGTGCCATTTAAGGTTCTGAAGCAGATTATCTTGAGTGCCATCATGCAGCAGGTACAGAACAGCCAGGTGATCAGACCCAGTCAACATGGGCTTATGAAAGGCAGATCCTCCTTGACTAACTGCCTGGTGGACTTGGCAGTGCTAGGTTAATGGGTGGACTTGTTGCTCTAAAGGTCTTTTATAACCTGAATGAGTCCATGAATCTGTTGGTCATTTTATTCCACCTATTTCCTCCTCTGTGACATGCAGGTTAGTTCATACCTCTAGAGCAGGGTTTTCCTTGTTAGTTGCATACAAGGTATAGAGTACAATTATAAATGAGGGCTTTGGGGGGAATTTCTAACCTTACGATAGTCTTTATAAACACTTGGAGCACCATTCTAAAGTATACTCACTTCATTTTTTTCACACAGGACCAGACATGTCGCAAGGGCATTCTGAAATATTTATAAGTTATTCTAAAGAGATAAAAAAAGAAAAAAGCTGAAAGCAACCCAAATGTTCCCATGCATGTTTGAGTCTACTGAAAATTCTTAAGATTCTCTCAGAAAACAGTATTCTACCAACAAAGGGTCATGGTCTTTGGCCTCTGCAATGCCCCAAGCATATTTACCATTATTATAAGACCTGTCATTCATCTCTTTAGATCTCTGACACAAAAAAAAAACGTTTAGCTATTTTATCTATTTAGACAATATCTTGATACAGAAACAAGCACTCCCAAGCCTGTGTGTCAGCTACAGAACATCTGCGCTTTTGTGCTGATGATTTTCTGACATTTTAATACTCAAGTAAAGAAAAACTTCTTCCAACATTTTCAGAAAGACATGTTAAATGCATCGTACAAATACAGCGAATGCAACATCTTTAAACGTCTCTGGTACAAGAGGAAAGTTGAGCGTAACACTTTTGAAGCAGTAACTTTTCAGTTTTGTTGTGCTGTTTGACATTTTAAGGCAGTGATCTTTTGAGGGTCTTTAAAGCACTCTTGCAACATAAATTACTGACACACTAATACAACGCATGTAAAATATCAGTCATGACCAAGGCCAGACTCTCTCCAGATATACATCAATTAGTTTGGTCACTTGGCTGGATGTTCAGTTTCCCTAGTGAAGACTAGCGTACTGAGAACACTGATTCAGTGCTCCAACTGAAAGACCATGCTAAACGTGTTGAAAATTCAATATGTGTGAGAGATACAGAATGAAGGATAACAGTAACATAGAGGAACCTTGACTCTGTTTTTCAAACTAAATTGAATTACTTTAATCTCAAAGTCCATATATAATTATTATCATTTGCATGTATTCTTAAAGTATAAAGAACTATGCTTGCAAGTTTAAGTGAGCCTCATAATTCAAAGCCATTAGCCTTTGATTTCTCTTAGACTTTCAGCCCTGAGGCCATAAGCCTGCCATGAACTCTAACAGCATAAAGCTGACTTGTGAACCCAGGACTTATTCCTTGAATCAAATTCAATGCCCTTCTCCTGAAGGATGAAACAAAAGAGACTGAAAGTACAGAGAAACCCTTTTCGTCCCTACCCTTTACTATCACCATCACAGCTCTGCCTATGCTTCAGGATCACAAGGCAGGAAAATTAGCAACATTTTCAACCTTTCCTTTCTTAACCCATCCACTGGATCTTGGCACCAACCCACTCAGTGCAGAAAAGTATGGGAACATGATCCCAGAGGTGGTAGAGAAATTGCATTCATTTGCTCTTTTACCTGAAATTAATCTCATGCCCACTAGGACAGGCTGAACAAAGCTCTGTGATTTAGTCACAGATAATAATGGTAGATTGCACATGGTGGCTCCATATCTTATCCCAAATCCAGGTGCAGAACTTCCATCAGCTTCTTCCTACAGCCACCTTTAGGTGCTGCAAAAGCACCCTCAGAGTAGCAAAAATTACTCTTGGTAAAACCCCACAGCCAGTTGACCAAACAAAACCACATCTGCCATGCAAGTCCACATGCTTGCATGTCTCTGCTTGGTGTTTAGGTATTTCTGCAGTAGAAAGATGAATGAGGAGAGAAGGTCTACAGTTCTGTTATTGTATGAAGGCTTGAGAGGATAAAGAGCCATCAGCTACAGGATTACAGGGCCCTAAGAAATGGTGGGAAAGAGAAAGGGGCTGTTATAGATCTAGCAGGGAGAATAGGTATCAGATACAACTTAAAAACATAAAAGCAAGTTGGATCACAAAAAGAAAACTTTCAGATGTTAAAGGCTAAAATAGATGATGTAACCTCCCTCAGAAGTCAAAACATGGGGTGGAAATCAGGCAAAGTTAGGGAACAGAAAGAAATCTACGACAGAAAATTAACACATATCAAAAATTCAGTGAAATATGAGAAATAAAGAGAATCAAAATCTGAAATTTGAAAGCAAGGAAAATACAAGATACAAGTAAAAAGGCCTTCCAAACTTATCCTCTGCCATTTTCTCATATTTTTAAATTATGCAAGTCAGACTGTGACACTTCAAGGCATACACAAGACTGATCTTCATCCCATACATTCTTCTTAAGCAAATTACCCATTTCTCCTCAAAAGATTTTAAGAGTGCATAATTTTTGTTGATCTATCACTATAATTATTAAGGGATGTGTGTAAATCACTGCATGCATACTGGTCCATAAATAATGGGAAGGGAGGATCGGCTCAGCTCCTGTGAGGAAGCAGAGCCACATTAATGCAACAGAAAGGAGGAGGACATGCCACTGCATCTCAGCTAAACTGTTATGCAATAGCTAGGATGACGCAAGATCAGGCTCAAAAGTGGGAGCCAGGCTTCCTATTCCCCATCCTGATAGTTGCAGAGCCTTGCGGAGGTATCTGGTGAATCTCCAGGGATAAGGTTCAAGCCTTGTCACTACAAATCACCCTCTGCCAAGCAATTTGTGCAGCAGCTTATAACAGCAGTTAAACAAAGGAGTCATGGGGCCATCCTCCGGACTGAGGGCAAGGCAGTTGCTACTGGGGAGAGGAGACTGGGAGATAAAAGCAAAGCAAACATGCCAAAGTTAATAGGGCAGAAAAGGCTCAGCCTCCCTCCGATCCTGGCTGCGTGGCAGGAAAAGACAGAGCATAGCCTCTGGACGGGTAAATACGTGAGAGCATCAGCATGAACCAGTCACGCTGACATCCGTCATCTTGTTTCAGTGCTCACCCAAACAGGTGGGTTTTTCAGCCGCTCTCTGGACGCCGGGTGCTTGCATTCGTGCCATTGGGCTCTGTGTGGGAGTGACTTTCTGCAGACTTAATAGAGCAACTGTAAATTGATTTACACAGGGAAATCTATATTTATAGCAGAAATGGAAAGTATTTATCACAGGTCAGATTGCTTTCTGCTACCATGACGTAATCACCACCAGTATTATGCAAGAAGAGATTTTTGTCTTAAGGTCTTTAAAATGAAACCTTAGAGGTTGCTGGGAATCATGGAAAGAATTAAAAATGTGATGTTTTGGAGAGCATTAGCCTGTTGCTCCTGGGACATTCTCTAATTGCTCTGACTATTTTCCAAAGTACAGAATACAGATTCAGAGCACTTGGGGCAGGTTTTTTCAAGTTGGGTAACTCAGAATCAAGCTGTCATCCCAAAAAAGTAAGGATGTGCCTGAGGTGCTTTCACTGTAATAAACAAAAACACTCAAATTCTTAAAGCCACTCTGGATGCATTGCCTTTTTGCTCTTTTCCTCCCGTAAAAGCTGCAGAGGGAGAAGTGCCTCATATTCCTGGCAAACGGAGAGTTCTTAAAAATATTTCATAGTACACCCTATGATTCACCAGGCATACTTGGATGAAGCCAAGCATCCACGTACTTAGAATGGCATTTTGCAAAGTATGTGAAGATTAAGACAACTTAACTGGACTCACTAGCCACATTAATAAAGACCATGACCTACAGACCTTACTAGACCAACCCAAATGAATCCTTGAAAGACAGACCTAGTGTCCTGGGTAGGCTGGTGTAGCCTGTACTGTACCCGCAGTGCCAATCGCTGTGCTGTCAGGTACCTAACCGCATTTAGGAGCTCTCAGTGATGCACCTGACTGCAGCTCAGACATAGCCAGTGCCAGCATAGGAAACAATGACCTTAATACTCCCTCTGCCATCTGTACATAGGCCTACAGAGACACACAAGATGCCAGCAGGCACCTGATGGACCACTGGGTGCTGCAGAACTCTTGGTTTCCACCAGCTCAGCCAGCGAGAGTACTCTAAGCAGCACAACAAAGAGACCAAATGGAGACACACATCGGGGTGGTGGGCTGAATCATGTCAGTGGCTATAGACACTCCATAAAAGTGCAGTTGCTGCATATTGGTAGGAGCTGCATCTCCATGCTTCCTCCCAAAGCAAGGCTACATCCATAGCTGTAGGCAAGAGGTTTTCTATGGTGTCAGATTGGAGGAGGAGCAGCTCAGGGCCTGAGAATAAAAAGGTATTTTTTTTTTACCCCTTGATCTTTGGAGGATTTACTTGTGTGTGAAAAGCAGAGATCACTCTAAGCCTGATGGAGTGAAGTAAGCTTGGGGCTTAAGGGAGTGGTTTCACATTAGGAAGAGGTTATGAATGAAATGTGGGGGTTCCTTGCCTAAGCAATACACTATTAAAAGTATTTTAGCTAAATATTGGACTGAGATGAATGAGGTTGATAACAAAGGAGTTGCAAAGTAGTCTCCTACCCTTCACCTGAAACTAGGTGGTTTTAGAATACAGGGGGGTTTCCCCCCTGAAAATGGGAGGCAATGGGAAAGGTCTTGCTTGCCAGGAGGATTTAGCAAATTTGGTTACTGCAGGCTTTATCAGCATGGCACAAGTCAAGGTCACTAATTTTCTTCAGGAAAAGGGAAACTTCTGGGTACATTTCTTGAAGCTTTTAAGAACTGAGTCAGGGATACAATTTCAAAGTCATTAATAAGAAACGTCAGGAATTTTGGCAGTCTTGTAGACCCTGATCTAATAAATTAGACAACTGCAGTGAGCATTCCTCTTTCCTATTGTTATTTTTTAAAATGGTTTAAAATAAGGAGGAGAAATTGAAATACCAGAACAAAAATTCTAACCTTGTTCCAAGATTTTACCCTAAATCTTTGACTTTTTATATTAATATTGAATTCTTCAAATCCTATTCTCATGTTGATTCAGCCACTTTGTTTCTACTTATATGAAAAAATTGCACAACATAAATATTACACACTCACTTGGCTAAATGGTGATGCATACGAGATGTTGAAACAGGAGATAAAAATATTTCACAGGTGTCAAAAAAATATTTTCCATTAAATTTTGTCACAAAGGGCAAGTTCTGAGAAAATATTTAGATTTGAGACACTGATTTTAGATAGACAATATACTGTCAAGTTCTGATATTTATTGCAGTACTGTATACTGAAAACACTATTCAAAAGTCAAATCAAAAAGATGGTACAAGCTAAGCAAGAAAATGTGGGTTTACACATTATGCTTTTGCAGTTGCATACTGTGCCACAAACTTGGCACATTCTGATAAACTCAGTCAAAATACTTAAGTCACTTACTTAAATTATGCATTAAAAATACAATAGATATTTAAAATGAGAAAAAAAAAAAACCAACCATATGACAAGAAGTTTTAGCCAAAGCAACCCTTTTCCTCAGGGAAAGGGGTCCACAAGTCGAACATATTACACAGATATTTTTGAGCTTCACTTTAGTCATAACTGTTCAAAGGGGGTTTTGGGGGGTCCAGTAATTTATTTGATCAATATTACCATCATTCAACATTGCTCTAAATTCCTGTCTAAATTTTTTTATTGTAATATTGCTTAACACTAAACCAAAAGTGCTACACAAAAGCCACTAGTCAACGATACTGTTCCACGGATGGATATGGTACCATTCAAGGAAAGCCAGGGAATCTCTGAGGCTAGGACAGCATCCTTCTCAACAAGCAGTGTTATTTTCAATTAGATACTTTAGTACCACTGTGATACAGAAACAAAACCCGTAACATTCATCATTGGGATTCCACATATAGTATTTGTCATTCAGAAAATTTTACACTGGTCCCGCAAGCGCATGAGAAGAACAATCACATGAGTGTGGTTTTATTTTCTAAGGCTGATCACCTCCACCTTTGGCACGGGCAGAGCCTTTTTGGTAGTGGCAGAGAACTGCAAGGGGCTGTTATATGACATGAAAAAAGATTCAGAAACTGAAAAGAATCTTTGAGTGTTTAAAGTGCAGTCTATGAGTACATGAGCATGCAATTAACATTGACTTCAGCTGCTGCTGTGAGTGAGATACAAAGAGGCCCTTTAACCCATTAGTATGAGGACTTTTCTGCAGGTAAACTGCTGTGGAAGAGACTTTCAAAGCAAAATCTGGCTTCCATCCTTTACAACTGAAGCTACCGATTCTAACAGAACTAAAACATCAGGCTTCGCAATGTAAACTGTTGTTTGCAGAGATTTCACTTAGTGTTGCACTTCAGAAGAGCCTCACGGGGTAAAAAACAAAAAAGAAAAATGCCTTCATAGAACAAACATGCACAATTCTTTTTCTGCACTGAAACAAAGTTTTTATCCTAATTTAATTAACGTGTTACCTTGGGGCAACAGAGCAGTTCAGAAAAAGGTAGAAGGAAATTAAAAGGGCAACAGAGCAATCTTGCTGAATATTTCTCTAAAGGAAAAACATTAAGGGACTCTAACAAAAGTTTATCCTTTAAGGAGAGATAAAAGAATTCATTCAAGCTGGCTAAATATTTTTTTTTATTTCATATGATAAGTAAAAATGAGGCAAATCTGAAGACAAACAGTCATTTTACTGCATGAAGAGTAGTTTACCAGCAAAGTTAAAAACAAATATATATATGTGTGTGTGTGTGTGTGTCTGTGTGTGTGTATATAAATGATTTTTATTTCTGTTATGTAGAAGCTCTTGTCAGGACAGAAGGGAAGTTATATTTTCATTAAGATGCACATGAGCTGTATTTTCTTTTATGGCCTAACTTCAAGGTTTATTTTGTTCCTCACAACACAGCACTGCCAAGCCTGCATTGCTCATTTCCTGCTGCAGAAACCCCAGCCCTGACACTTCCCAGCACCCTTGTTTTCTGGTCAGTCTCACGCTCAGACCAGGACTTTGAATCCCCAGGCGTGGAAATGTTCTGACCCAGGGATTAGCGTGGAGCCATCACAAAGAGACAAAATATAGATGTGGATGGCTTCTCAGAGCCCATCAGTAGCATTAATTTGTTTGCCTGCCTATTTATCCTCACTTGGGTTGACCAACAAAACATCAAGACAAAGCAAACACAGATCTGCTGTTGTTACTCATCCAGCACCAGCTCCTATTGCACTGTTCCCACTGTGCCTAAATCTAGGCTATTTGGCTTAACTCGCAGCGTGGGCTATAACAAAAAGCAGATGTAGACGCTGCCACCTTTTGGTGACAGCCAACGGGTTATTACACATTCCCCAAACTCTCTGACGTTGCACCTGTGTCCCAGTGTGGTTCTGGCACACAGAGACTCTTTGGCTCCTGACAAGCCCAGTAAGCAGGCAGAGCTTGTCTTCTAGGAATACAGATATATGTAAATTATAGTTTAAAATATACAGATATTTGTAAATACCTGTAATGCAGACAGTTGTAAATTATAGTTTTCCTAAAGCCATCTTGCTGTCGCAGGAGCTGCTACAGTGCTTTAGGCTTCTTTATGGCAAGCAAATAGAATGGTTGCAGCACCAGCACACCCTAACAACTTGTTTCAAGGTCTTGGAATGAAGGGAAACCAAGTTCTTTAACCTCTAGCCCTCTGCTTATTAGTAGCAACTTCTAAGAACAACCTTGGTGTGGTTTTTCCTATCAGTTTGCCCAAGGTATCCCCCCCAAGAGGAAAGGGCAGAGATACCCCCTAGATAGCAGAAAGCTATTAGGGAGGACTTTTTCTGCCTTTGTGAAGTGAAAGGACCCCCCTGCCATCCATACCCATGCACAGCCTGCCCAGGGGAAGGTTTGCAGCAAGCCCCTGGTAGACTGCCAACAACCCAACGCAGGGCAACCCCAGCACCCCAGATTTTCAGAAGACAGTGCTCTGCTGCGCACCTCACTCCTGCTTGTTACGCTCAGGATGCTGTGGCTGAGGGAACATCAGTGCCAGAGTGACCCATGGGGCCTCATGCAACACTTCCTGAACAGCACTGGAGCTCAGCGCTCAGAAGGTTGACAGAGAAAGGAAGGAGGGAGGAAAAGGAGGAAGATGGCATGCCAGCACTTGGAGCAGCAACATGCTAGCTAAGAGGCCATCTATTTTCCTAGGGGGTATCCGGTGTCCTGCTGTCAACAGCATGCAACAAAAAGGAGCGTGCCGCTCCTTCCCAGGGCACCAGCAAAATGTCCTCTACCACACATGCCCTCAAGGCCCCAACAGGTAATTCAACACTTGCTGAGCATGTCCCCAGAGCAGGGATTGCTGGTGCTCCACACCGCCTGGTGTGTGGCAGGCTGGAGCACACCCATCTCCCCTCCATCTCCAGGATTTCCCTGTCTGGACATCAGCGGATGCAGTGCTGCGTGTGTCAAGGGGAGCTGCCTTTCAGCTACCACAGTCAGATAGACAAAAAAAACCTCAAACTCCCAAAATTTCATTAAAAGTTAAAATTTACCTGAAAAACCAATTGGGTCTTTCTCTCCAGGCAAAAAATATTCCAGGCAGCTTTCTGAAAGCATCTTGCTTATACGCAGCATTTACTTACCGATGTTCTTCATTGATACAGGCACAATAGGAAGGATCCCAAAATGAGCTCTCATTTGCCGCAAGAAGAAATAACCTGAGTAACGAAAAAACACACAAATAGAGTGTCTCCCAGACAGGTTACCAGGCTGTTAATACAATACCTCTAGCTGTCACAGCACATCACCCTTTGCTCCCTGATTGCTAATACTTTGTCTCAGTTTTCCAGCTCTCTTTGCTAGCAAACAACCCTGTCTGAAGGCTTTGAACTTAATCATTACATGTGTAAATGGTGATAGATTTTGTCACCACTACCCTGATCATCCAGCAGCATCCTTGTTGTACATCAAGGTGTATTACTGAGAACACTCAACAAGTTCAGATATAGGGGAACAATTAAGGATTTTGATCTTTGCACACCATAATATGATGTCTGATTAATAGCACGAGAAGTAACTTTATGAAGGACTGAGGTCCAGTTTCCTTTTGAAGACACGCAGCCATATTTTTTGTGCGACTGGGTGATAAGAAACATGTTAAGTTCCCACAGATCAATCCAAATGTAGCCTATGGGCAAATAAACAAAACTGATATAGTTTAATGAGGGTTTACATTTATTAAAGTCAGCTCTCACAGGATACAACTTTTCCCCTCTTAAAAAGCTTTACATTTAAGATAAGTTTAAAGGTTTTCATTACTTTCAAGTGAAAAACTGATTTATTTGGACATTAGACTTTAAATTCCACTTTGAAAAAAAGGGATTTGAGGCTTTTACTACAAATTCTTAACCATGTTTAATTGTACTGGTTTTAGACATTATATTTCTTCATGAACCTGGTGAATTAATTATACTGAAAGGACACCTAGCGCTAATGCTTTGTTTAAAATAAAGTTGAGGCTGCCATTTGTAAACAGATACATTCAAGGAGCTAATAATCCTAAGTATAATAGGTAAGTTGTGTTTTCCTCAAAACAATGAAATATGTTTAAGTGTGTATTTTGTCAAAATACTAGGTGTCTCAGATTGAAGTCCAATATGAATTACACACACACTCAACCACGTACAGATGATTTTTGTGCATTTTACAGGTTCTCATGCATTAGGATCCGTGACATGCTATCACACAGGACTACACGTCTTTCCAATCCATGCTTCTCTGAACAGTGCTCATTTGCTAACTACTAAAGAAAACTAGGCAGTGGGGGGATTTAAGCAGCAAGAGCCTTCATCTTTCCTCAGTCTCTCTCCCTGCTTTTTCCACCCTTCACACCCTCAGACCATGCACAGGACATTTTAAGGTTACACAAGAACAAGCGCCAGCATACCAAAGAATTGGGCATCTGTACAGCATCTGGAAATACAGTTGTGGCAAAAATGACCTGCAACTTCTTGCAAACTGCCTTAGCATGGGGATTACAATCATAATTTAACTCACACAAAAAGGCATTTAAAATATAACCACCAAACCTCCCGTTTTGCTAACCATGAGGAGCAGCTGGAACTGGGGCAATGGAAATCAGACAAGAGACGTCTCCATGGCATACTGCCATCAGAAGGAAAGATGTGAGTGGCTGGAAAACTGCGCAAGACAGCTATACCTCCTGCTGAGCTGGGAATGGCGCAGGGCTCATCTCTGTCAGCAGCAGGTGCCAATCTAACCTGCTAACACAGCCCAGTTATACTTAGATATTGGTTCATGACATTCATCTGGTACAAAAACAGCTGAACTTTTCTTCTACCCTGGCCTTCCCCCCAACCCTCCCCCCCACACACACCCCTTAACTGCATCTTATCCCTCACTGATCTGAGTTGGCATACTAGATCACACAGACAGTCTAGACACAACTTGCACTGCATCCCTCTTGCCAAATTGGTCTGAATCTCACTA
Source organism: Lathamus discolor (assembly GCF_037157495.1). Taxonomy (NCBI): domain Eukaryota; kingdom Metazoa; phylum Chordata; class Aves; order Psittaciformes; family Psittacidae; genus Lathamus; species Lathamus discolor. Next base: position 109,568,932 of record NC_088884.1, read on the forward strand.
GTTACAAAGGTTGCCTCATGAGGCTGACTACACGATAACATGAGCATCTGACTTCTGAAGCCACAGCAAGCCAGGACTCCTTCCCAGTGAGCAAGCTGGCCAGCTCCACTGTGTGCTCCTATATATCATTTGTCTCAGCCGTGCTTTGTGTTCCCTTATGTTTCCAGCACAAAAATTCCTAAGACTGGCAAAGATTCCCTATTAGTGGCTGTAGAATTAATTTTATGGTATGAACAGATATCAAGTTTAATTACATAGCACTCATACACATAGCACTCAGTCACACCACCGCCACACTGACTCCTCCTCCTCTGGAGTGAAAATATGATCGCATAAGTGAATGACCTCCAGAACAGGAATAAATCCAGATTTTCAGCTTTGAGGTCTTTCTCCTTTCTGACAGGAGACACACTTTTCTCCTCCTGTAGGCAGGCAGGGAAACTCTGCAAGGTTCACGCCCCACGTGCTTCGGGGAACAACCCGACACATGTGGGAAAGACAACTGGAAATCGTTCTTTGAAGTCTTTGCTATATTCCTGCTGCATCGAGTCATCTGATGATGGGAAGTGGAATAAGATTACTGGTGCTGAATGTTTACCCCTGCCAGGCTTATTGCTCCTGTAAGAAGTTTTTTCCAGGTGTGGCTCCAGCTGCCATTAACTGATGCACAGATATTGGCCAGTATCCTCTCAAAAACAGAATGGCTAGTGTAATATCATGTTAGCTCAGCCCTTTTTGTAACTTGCTCCCTTAGAAAATACTGACCTGAATTTAAACATACAGTGTTTTAGCATAAAAAAGTTACATCTCATAAAAGAATATCTGACTTTATAAACCTACTCAAAGCCTTTTACTGAAGAGGGAATTCTTGGTTTCTGCAAAATTGATAGATTTAATGAATATATTCCTGTTATAATATGACATCTCATTTTTCCCTCTCATAAATACTTGTCAGGTTTATGATTTTTCACTCATTGGCCAGGAATTGTGTTGCACAAGCTCAGACTGTGGGTACTCATACCAAGTTTAATTTCACTCACAAGTAGAGTTGACAAAAGATCACAGCCACTAAGCCCTGGAATTACCCTAGATATTGCCCTCTGTGCTCTGCAAATGAAATCCTACAGAAGACCCTTTGGAAAAGAAGAACATGATGGTTAACACTCAGAAATCCATTTTGCACAGGGCAGCGTCAGTACACAGAGCAGCACTGAATGACAGGCAGATCTGCCAGTTCCTGGATGAGAAAAGTCAGATGCTCAGCATTGCACTCTTGCTGTCTGTCTGTCTCAGGCCATTCCTCTCCTGCTTTCTCTTGCTCCTCTCTCATGCCCTTGATTGACTACCAGGTCAGATAAGAAATTAAGACCACTGAAATCAGAACCAGACCGCACCTGTCCCCGGCGCAGCCAGAGGAGAACTGAAATAAAGCACTTACGAAACTGCTGTGATCATAACCTTCAAAACACTGAACTCCCCCAGCTGTCTGCTCTCACAGAGCAGGGCACTACAATGGGGAGCTGGGCAAGAAGGACCAGCAGGCTATTTCTAACGAAATGCTGTCACTTGGGGAAAGGCTAAAGCAGTCCACAAAGTGAAGGTCTGTTTTTAGCAACAAAGCTTCTGAAAATAGACATGACACTACTATTTAGTTCATCGGGTTACGACTCAGTAACAGAAGGATCACTTTACTGCTATTAAATTTGATGCTGTAAGGAGGGAAAATACTGCTGTTATGAACAGAGGACTACTTATCTCCAGCGGTAATTGTCATGGCAAGTGTTGTTTCTAGCAGAACGTGTTTTTCTTGTAAGTCATGGAGAATACATCAATCTAAAGATTGAGGTACATGAGTTGCATTGCAGGTCCTGGCCCTAAATGCATAAATATGTGTAAAACATATGCATATATATACATAAAACAACTATACAGTTCCATACACTCAACACTATAGTCATCCTTTTGTTAGCAGTACATTTCAGAAACAGCCTCGTTTAACTGATGCAGACACAGCAGTAATCAGACAACTCCTCCAGCTGAAGCACAGGTAACACACTGAACTTCATCACATCACTGACTAAATAGATCCTGGTACCAGAAAAAGTAGTAGAGTTGCTCTAGAGAAAGCACAACCAGATGTGACTGTCTTTAAACCTCAAAAGAGATGCGGGAGAATAGCAATCTCTCTACTACCCAAGCCAGTAAGTCAGGCACCCAGAAGGATCTTCTGATCCCATAACAGAGAGAGAAGAGGGAAGGGGGACACTGCACTGTACAAGCAAGGAGGCAAACATCCCACTCAAGACCTTGTTCATGCACCCTAGGCAAGGGGCCCATAGGCTCTCCAAAGCAGATGATGTAAATCCCTTTGGCCAGCTCTGTTAAATAATACAAATCTTCACTTGCAAATGAAAGCAAGCAAATCCTGAAAGTATAGGTCAAACCCAGGAGCACCTGAAAGATGCTTACTGTTCCCCAGCATTTAGAAACCTGGAAATATAAATGTAATTCCAGAAAGCAGGAGGGGCACTTACAGAAGTTATCTTTCTATTAGTAGATCCAGGAGGAAACAGTATTTATGTATTTTGAGGAAGTACAAAAGCCCAGAGCTTTTGTAGTACAGACGGAAGTGTTGTGTTGTAGAAAAGAATTATCCCCACACAAAAAAATATCACATAACTACACGTTGCAAATAGGCATGGCTGGAATTTCCCTGGGGATGACCAAAATAAATGAGTTGCAAAAATACATGGAAAATACAAACTGAACCTCTAATATATAGGCATTGCTAATGCAGAAGTACATCTTTGGAAACACAAATAGCCTTACCTGCTGAAATAGAAATTGTCCTACAGAAGCCTCTACTGTAGGTACCAGAAATTAATATTCCTTTTGTGAGCATAGATAACTCTTACTGTACTAATTTCTGACTGTTTTCTTTCTATACTCAGCACAGGCTTCATTCAAAGTTGACCTCATTCAAAATTCGATATGAGACAATTTGATCTTTTGTTGGTTGTAATTTGCTTCTCCTTCAAAAGGTTTAAGAGCCTGACTTGAATCAGACATTTACCACACATTGAGGTGGTATCAAAACTGGGTTTTCTGTAAGCATGCAAATTCAGAGTGCTTGAGGAAAATTATCTTTGGTTATTAATTAGCACACAAGAGAAGAACATACGGCTTTTTATAGGACACGCAAGCTGCATCATGCAACAGGACATTCAGGAAAGAAGATGACTAAGACCTCACAGTTTTAACTACAGGTTTTACAGCTCTTGCAGTAGGTTCAAGACTGCTGAATTAGATCTCCAGCTCTACTTGGTGTAAGCAGAAAACTGCATCTTAGACGAAACAGCAAAAAAATTTGAGTCCCAGCTGTCTAGCATCAAGAAATTGTGGATGGAGTAACAAACGCAGCAGGGGATATCCCTGGCTGAGGTGTCAAAGCAGCTCAGGACCCAAAGAACCAAAATGCTTTCTGCAGTGTAACTACACTTTCTTTTGAAAAACAGGCAGGGATCAACTCCTTTCTTTGAAAAGAGGTTGTGCAAGCCAAAGTGCCAGCACTCCCCTTTGTAAAACCCTGATGAGCCAAGAACTAGCATAGAAACAAACTCATTCTAAAAAAAAAAAAAAAGAAAAGAAAAAAGAAAGAAACAGAACATGGAAAAGAGGATGTCTTCTTTATAGTACTCTAGATTTCCCGCATTCAAATTCTTTTCATAAGACTGAATATTTGTGCCTTCAGAATGAAATGAAGTTATGAAATAACTCCTCTCAGCTGGAAAGAAATACTGTCAGATGTACAATAAATGCTACTTCAAAGCAAGAACATGATGCAAGCCAGCCTGTTCTGAAAGAAAGAAAAAAACCTTGAATAGAAGTGATGTTTCATTAGGTAGCAGTCTGTTTATGGTTTGTCTGGTTTACAACCATAACGTAACCCATTTGCTTATTAAATTGTCAGAGAAGCACAGATTAGCACATAGATTAACAAGGAAAATATATACTACCTTTCTAAAGGAATTACCCATTTCAATTAATCACTGAAGTGCGAATGAAGTCACAGGGCATCTGAAAAGAATTTTCACATACTCTTTTTTGGCTGTGTGCACAGTTACACATATTAACATACACACTTGAAGATCGCCACTGGTTTGACTCTTCTGCCAAGTAAAAAGTACTAAATTGCATGTTAAGATGCAAATAAAACACAAAATACTTTCTGAGTTCCTACAGAGAACAACAGGGAATCATCAGTGAAACTAGGGAAAATACTTGCACAGGTATGAAGAAGTGGCAAAACAAAATTGCACAGTTGGATCTACTGCGGCTACTCAAAGCCTTTTAGTGAAAATTAAGACAAATGTATGTACAGGTAATTCCACAGCAGATCATTTGCTCCTGTTTATTGATAATGGTTATGATACCCTATTTATACAGATTCTTTGTTAGCCAGACCCTATATTATCAATACACATTGCACTGTTAAACGCTTCCATTAAGAAGCAATGTCACTGCAATGCTTCAAGCCCTGATACAAAAACCTAGTTTGGAGCTGAGCAAGTTTCTGTATCTCAGACCAAAATCAGGATGACATCCACTAATCCACTGTGATCTGCTATTCTCTAGACTGTTAGGAACTCTCTAAATGCAAAGTATTTTAGACAAACTTGTGGCTACTTAGTATTTCAAAAATACATTCTTGAAACCTTCTTTTGCAACATACATCCCTGGCCCCTAAATTACAGACAACATCAAGCTGTTAACCGCATAAACCTCTGCCACAAGGCTGAGTGCTTCTTATCCCACCCAGCAGAGGACAGGTGCATGCAAGCCTCACATTCAGCAGGGACACTGAAGCAGGCTGTTCACCACTCTCTGGGAAAAGACCTGGGGTAAGAACCTACATAATAAACCTTAGTTATAATTCATGCTTCTTTTCAGTCCATAGCAATAATGAGAAGGAGAGAGAGAAAAAAAATATTAGGTACACATTTCATATTAAGAGAAGCACTCTTCACCTCAGATTATCCTTATTAGGGTCTTCATCTTCATGTCTGTGTGAGGATACTTTAAGAAAAACTAAATAGTGTAATTAATCTTTTATTTCATACAGATTTCAGTGAGAACAGCAGCAGCAGAGAAAGTTTGGTGGATGCACATAAGACTATATTTAAAGCTTTGGCTCTGGACAACAGAAGTAAATTGCATGTAACAAATTATAAGAAATTGCGCACTATGAGATCATCTGTTATTTCGGTGATCATCAACAATGGGACAGTATCATTTAACATGAAATAAGTTAAGCGTTCAGAAGCCCTAGTACACTGGGGCTTGTCTTCAGATTAGGAATACGTTGCTGATTCTCTACCATTTTAAAACAAACATGGCTTTGGTTGTGTTCAGGGTTTTTTTAAGACTACATAATTGTTTATGGGTAATGCAGTAATACATCTGGAAAAGTTAACTCCATTTTACAAGGCAATAGCATAGAGCAACACTCGCAAAGGGGCTTAATTTGAGTAAAGTCTTTTCGGCTATATAATGGAGTAACTTGGACCAAACCTGAGTAAAATACAGACCAAAATTAAAATATAGACTAAAAAGTTTTAACTTGTGACCAGTTTTGCACGCCATGTAATTTGCTTGCCTTTGACTATGCCTTGAGGACAAGATCTAACATATGTTTAGGTCTTTGTAGGACTGCAGCTGAAACCAGCTCTGCAGCAGTTTCTTCTCTAGCTTCACCAGACATAAGCTATGACCATAAAATTCATGTGAAAGTATTTCTTATTACTGTAGTTGTGTACAGAACTGCTTGTTTCTCTGAATCTGTCAAGTGGGTTTTTTTAAACATCTCCATAACCTAAGTGCCATACTGTTAACCATGAGATCTGTTTTGAATTTGAAATAAGAAAAGGTTGGGGGAGGGAATAGCACAGGAGGGAGAGATAAATCCTGTATTTTTCTTTATATTTTACAAATTTTATTACTTCGGTCAAAAAATGTGACTGAAGCAATAAAATGTAACTGTTGCTCAGTGTAATGGTATGTGTTTGAAATACAACCCATTTGCTCTTCATTCACTTCATCAGAGTTTTGGCAACTACTAAAGGCTGTAAGTATGTGTGTAGAATATTCCTTATGCTATCATATCCGTATTATTTCTCCACTTACTATTTCTTAATGAGCTATTTTTAACAGTTGTTCACTCATCGATTTTCTATTTATGGCTATGCGCCTTCCTCTGTCTAAAAACATTTAATGAGATTTGTTTATGAAACCTGTTAGCAATGCTTTGAATGCTGGCAGCAACTACAAGAAGGAGATCAGAGACCGTAGGTGCAGTCTTCCAAATCCCCATCCTGACTACAGACTAGTGGTCACTGGCAGCTCACATGAAATATGGTGAGCTATGGAATCCCAGCAATTATACGGATGACAGGACACAACTTGAGTTTGTATCACGACATTGCTCCATTGACCCTCTCTCCAACATTAACAACACCACCTCCAAGAGTCAGGGAAAGCAATGGGAACACTGAGGAGGTAATATGCTCCAGCTTCAGTTGGGTATTTGGGGAGCTTCAAAAGGCAATGCGGCAAGCTGATACTTAGCTACCTTGTTTATCCCTTGTTCTGGCTGTCATATTTATCTAGCTGTTTATGGACACCTAAAAGCTCTAAAAGCTGTTTTCTTTGGCTCTGAACTACAGTCTATAAAATACTGCTCAGTAAGAGGATCACATTTGTGTCCTTTAATACCTAGCCAGGTGCTCTTCAGAGTTGGCAGCAGTGCCTTTACTGATAGCTTTGACTGAATTTTATGTCTTTACCATTACAATGCAGACTGCTGTTCAGCTATTACTCCCTCTAAATCATGTATGATTTTGGCTTGCAGAAAAAATAATTCAAAGACTATTCCCCCCAAAGCAGTATGCCATACCTGCCAAAAAGCGAATGAACAAAGAAGTGGGGAACACAAAAATTCCCATGTAATTAAAATGAGTTTGGGATTTTTTTTCCCTAACTTCTTAGTTACCTAAAAAGTGAGAATTGTTTTGCCAAAGCTTGAAAAACTCCATTTCTAAAACCAGGAGAAGATCAATACAGGAAACGCTGCAGAGCACTCCTAAAAGAATGCATTTGAATGCAACAATCAGCATTGCATTGCAATCTTTCTGACATATTTTGGATCCTATTGTGTGTAAGGCACCAATTGCTGATTTTTATATATTTTCCTTAGGAGTATGTCAGTAAGACCAAGACACGGCAATTTCCCAGGCTCCTCAGGACAACAGGGGATGAACGTCTGCCACAAAGTTCTGCAAAGGACGGGGATTTTCATTCTGGCCAATTTCAGTAATTTTTTAACATTGAATTTCCTGCTCACTGCAGTCCAGTGCTGGACACCTTCTTCCTCTGTCCATTTCAATTAGACTGGATTATGGTGAATGAGTTGCTGAAATTTTCTTGTATACTTCTTGTTTCTACTACTGCTTCATACAAACAGCTCAGTGGATATCTGTGATATGTGACAGCTGTCAAGAAGGGCCATGTTCCTGGAATGCAACACAGCATGCCATCCACTGCACAAGGATCATCTCTTCACATAGCCAGGAAGGGTACACAGACCTTGGCTTAGTTCGGACATGAGAGCTGACACAACAGGTTATCTATTCGCCAAAGTCACCTAGGAAAACTTGCATACTATGACAAGGTCTTAGGAGGTTGCCCATCCCATTTCAGAGACACATAATAGGACATCAGTGCCTAGGAACCACCATAAAGGCATTTTAAATAATTTCCAACAACCTTAGAAGGAAGGCATTGAATAGGCTTTTGCAAAAATTGCCCATCTTTTCTGCAGAGTTTGGCATACAGCAAACGCGTAGCAGAGGTGAGCAACTGAATTTTCAACCAATAAAAAAAAAATAGTAAATCCATGAGGGTGGTGTCTCAAGCCAAACAGAGAGATAAAATAAACTCTGTTATTGTCCAAGCACAGCAGAAATGTAAAAGCTCTTCCATTTACCATACAGTATATCAGTAACACGAAGCTTTTGTTCTCCTGAACAAAACCACCTCATTTCACGTAGCTAACACAGCATCCAGAAGGCACCTCTTGTGCCACCTAGTAAAATCTCTGGTAAGTTGTCACTTACATAAATACACCTCAAGTTCAAGAAACAATGACAAACCTCATGGGAAATGTGAAATAACTGATTTTCCCAAACTGTTTGCAGTATTTCCTTTCATAAAATAACCTGTTCCACAGACTAAAAAAAAAAAAAAAAAAAATAAAATAAAACTTAAGGAATACTCTAATTTACTGATCATCTCCTTCAAATTTAAACATTTTTCTCTATTCCAGCAGAACAAAGCAGAACACAGATCACTAAAACCAGTGTTTTGGGGAAAGAATGCATTGCATGAAAAGACCAGAACATTATGCATGCTTGCAGCTATATGGGAGTAGATAAAAATGGCAAAATAGGTAATTCCCATGACACGTATACATGGGCACTATCCCTTGTTGACCTTGGCAATATTTCAAAGGGAAGCTTTCAAGGATTAACTGTTCAATCAATCAGATTATATGACATATGCTGACTGGCTCCACAAATGTACTTGTAATCAAATTGCAGGAATAACAACAAAAAAGATTTAATCTATTATTAGCTCTTGCACCACAAGGCACACAGAAAAGCTGCACACTTTGGCAGGAGCAACCTCCATGTTTTAGAAACTTCTCACCTGCCTGAATCTGTACCAAGCGTAGACCTTGAACAGCTCTTGTATAGTTGTTTGGATGTATGTTCCAATATGAAAATGTCTTTCTGTGCCACAATCTGAGCACATTGAACCAGAGCTAATGAGAACTGACCCCTTTGCAGACAGAGAACAAAATTATTCCCAAGTGCATACCTATGCCCAGCGTGCCCTTTAAGACCCAGGAGAAGGCTGCACACATGAAGAAAAAAAATGGAGGCAGAAAGAAGATGCAGCCTGAAAGTAACCTTATGTGCAGAACAGGGTCTGTCTCATTCCTAGAGTAATAAAGTTGCATCACTGAACCCTAATGAGGGCTGCACACACCTGGAGATTGTTGTATATACACAGTCATGATATAAAAAGACAGGACTGCCCCCAAAGGGCTTAAAACTGAAAGATCGTAGCAAACAGGTACAGAGAAACCAACAGCAGCCCCAAAACAATTCCCAAATAATGACAGCTAGCAGACAGATGGAAATATAAGATGACAAACATTACCTTCTACCAGCTTTCGTTTTAGGAAGTAAAAATTTTAGCAGAAGGAGAAGAAATCGGCTATCAATTCTGCTTCGCGATATTTCCTCAGTAAGAATAGAGCCTATCATAAGTCAACAAGGTGTGTTCTATTTCACATGCATAAGCAGTACAATTGATTCCAGGTGATGTTGGCTTACTTCAGGTTAAGTAAATGCATAAGTGTTCTGTTGAATGAAGGCCAAACCCCACATATTTCATTGAAAAACATTTGAGTGCAATCAGTACAAACAGCAATAGTCTTCTCATGCTCAGAGAATCACACAGAAAGTCCCTCTGAACCCAGTTACAAAGTGGTAACAGCTATTTGGTATCACACTTCAGCTGTTTCTAATGCAGTTTCCGTAAAAATAAAGGTAGCTACAGAGTTCACTTATTTAAGGGGTGAAGGGGAGAGGCTTGGAAAAAAAAAAAAAACAACAAAAAAAGTAAAGGTAAGGTTGGAATTCTCTGGCGGCAGACTGTTCCCCCCAGTTTAGTTTTCTAGGTCATGAGCCAGCTCAGAATACAAGCCTGGAAATGTCTATCTTTCTACTTGAGTCACACTAGGGTATGGATTTAGTCTACTACATGTGAAAAATATATCAAATACCCTTGTAAGAGATGCTATTAATATATGCAAATTATCCAATTTAATTTTCTTTAGAATATTCACAATTTTCATTCTAGCACTTTGTATCAAATGCCTTTAGGAAAATAGATTAGCCAAATTTGATCTCTGATTTGCTTCCCATTCTGCTAAGGCTGCAATGATAGCCAGGCAAGGCCAAGAATCTGGATAGAAAACTGTTCAACATGAGCAGCAAGTAATCACTCACAGCAAGTAACTTGTCTTGGATGACAGCTGTGAAGTCACCTTGGACTGCAAAATGACAGGTTAAGTTTAACATCTCTGCCCCTATATTTGCAAAAAAAAAAGTCTTAAGGAGTCTCTCTACAGCTCTACCTTTCCCACAGTTTTCTGTGGGGTTTCCCAAAGGTCTGAATAGAGAAAGTTGGGGCCCTTTGAACACTGCAGCACCTTCTCTGCAACACTGAGATTATTAGCACAGTCAAACCTTGGGAACCAAAATAAACTTTTTCACTATGTTACCTGTATATTTTTATGTCTGCAGGTGGTACATTCACATTGATTAAAGTCGCTGCAAACCCAACAGGAAGAGTTACTATATATGTTTTTATATATATATATATATAAACTATATATTATGAACTACATATGTTTATACTAAATAAATTCTTAAGCTGAAGGTTTGAAGCATAAATTTGTGTTGTTAGAAGTTTGTGTCGTTAGTAGTTGTCAGTGCAGAACCATAAAATAAATGGGGCTGGAAGGGGCCTCTGGAGGTTATCTGGTCCAACCCTCCCCCATCTCTATTCATGGCTAGTGATACAGAAGGCATAAAAAGTGAAAGGAAATTCAAAAATACACTGATGCTAAAACCCTTAAATATTTCAGGATTTAATGAGAAATGTACCTCTTTCTCACAAACACTCCAGATTTCTTATAGAGAAATTTTTCGTTTATGCTTTACCAGATATTGCTCAAACAGCAGCCATGTAGTCTTTGCCCCAGACTGCTTATAGTTTGGACTTGGGTAAAACTGGATAAAGTACTTGAAAAGCTCTGAAGCAGAGTTAATTTCTTTTTAAGAGAGAGCAACTAAGAGAGCCAGAATCAGAGTTCACGTATATATACATCCACACGTGTACATGAGGAATAAATTTTTCTCACCATAATATATTTCCTACTAAATGTTTTCCAGTAAAAATAGAAACCTATTGTTGAGAGATTTGGTCAAAAACTATTCTGCATAACTGTATTAAAAAAATAGTAGGATAAGCTCATTCCTTTTGTAATTCCACTTACTTTCCAGTCTCTACAGTCCAGATGCTGTAGAGGGAGAAGAAAAAAAGAGGGGAGAGAAATCAGGAATATGTCAAGCATACTCTTTGGCAAAACCTCTAGATCGAACTGATAAGCCTGCAGACTGCTGTGCATTCTCCATCACAGCCTTTAAAAGGTGAAACAACCACACCGTGCTTCCAAAAATAATATTTAAGACTGAAGATAACAACCCAATTTTTTAAGAAGCCTGATATTTTAGTCAAAAATGAAAAATGCTGCCTTGTCTTCTCACTGTCATTTTCTTGTCACCTTACCAGGCCTAAAGTCTCTCTTACTAGAGAATAGAGATTTTAAAACTCTCACAATTATACAAGACAAAATGGTATTTCTTGACATGGGAGAGCAGCTATCCTCAAATATTCACTTGTACAAAGAACACTACAGCAATATGAGCTGTAGTTCAGGTGAGAAATTCCCTCACTAGGATCACAGAGTGGTCAGGGCTGGAAGGAAGCTCTGGAGACCATCTAATCCAACCTCCTGCTAAGGCAGGTTCACCTAGTACAGGTTTCACAGGATCACATCTAGGTAGGTTTTGAATATTTTCAGAGAAGGAGACTCCAGAACCTTCCTGGACAGCCTCTCTTCAAGTGCTCTGCCACCCTCAAAGTAAGGAAGTTCCAGTCATTCCAGTCATGCAAGCTATCCCCACCATGTCACTATAATTGCAATGACATCATGGTCCTGCAACTTGCAGATAAGCTATCCTTTTCTCTAGAAACACAGACACCTCCCATGTCCCTCCTTTTGTTTCCGATACTACTTCTTACACATATAAACTTCTGCTTCACCTCCGCTACCAGAGCTCAAACGCTGCAAAAAGTAATAATTGTTCTCAATCATCATTAAGTTATATACATTATTATCTTATTTTACACGAATAAAAATAGGCACAAAACCATGAAGGTTAGTCAAATTAACATACGGTGAGTGAGGAAGGAATAAAACTTACTTCCTGACCCTAGACTCTCTTAAAACTTCCTTCTATGATGTTTTTTGACCCTGAAGTTCTTTTGAAAAGAGAATAAACTGAAAAATATTAAAGCATGGTAGTTCAGAAAAGGAAGGACAGGAGGAAAAATGCTTGTACCTAAGTCAAAAGACCTTGGGTTAAAGCCTAAGAGGTCTGACTCTCAGCAGCCGTAGGGTTCTAAGAAAGAGTTATAATACACACTTGCAAAGCACACCTTATCTGGCTCTGCTGAGATGCCCATGCACAGTGACAGCCACTTATCTGTTGTCCATTTATTTCCATGGAAGAGTAGGGGATCTGACGACCTTGACAGAGGAGGTGAAAAACCATACGTGCCAAAATTATATCCCTTGATGGAGCTTTATATAGTTTACTTTGTTAAAAAAAAAATAAACAAATAAATAAATAAATAAATAAAATCTTATAAATCACATTTTCAACATATTGAAACAACATTAAGCTTGCAAAGTCAAGCATTCAAAGATGCAGGAAAACACCAGAGTTAAGGTTTTCTATGCAAATTAAATTAGTCTCATAAGATGTAGGCATTACAAAGCTTATTTCTATTCTAAGGTGCAGTCTTTCATTACTTTATCATTTACTTCTCCTCTTTCTGTCTCCCCAAGTAACATCAAATGCTCCTGACAAATTTCAAGTGGAAAAGCATAGACTATAATACTTTTTTCCCCCGTGTGAAGCAAGATGCAGAACATTTTCCCTTTGTAATGTGAACAAAACAATGTCATTTTCTGTCAGCTCATTCTGATGATTTAAGTTTGGCTGTACACTGATTTAAGCTTGGCTGAAATCCCCTCCTCCCCACCTCTCCTGAATGAAGACACCCATCTGGAAAGTCTCAGCCTAAACCATTTAAGCTTTGGCAGAGTTAACGCAGACAGTTAAAAACATGACCTTCTGGCTGAAAGTGTTAAGCAACCTTAAGCATAGGTAGAGTTAGCAGCCCTGTCCATCACACAAACACAAACAGAAGAATGAGATCGTAATATTCTGAAGTTTTTACAGAGTGGGAAGGAGATCTACTGTCAGACCTATGCAGGGGACATGCTTAGTGCCTCTTCCAGCCAATGCAATAGCATCCTTCAGTAACAGGATTAGCAGCAGATATTTGCAAGTTTTCCTATACTAGCTCTGCCAAAGCAACGTAGCCCTGGCCTTCCAAATCTTCTGCCTTACTATCATGTACAATACCCCAGCTCTGGGAAGATATAAAATATTCTTTTCTCAATATATGCTGAGAAAAAGTTTTATTAGCCTGCTCTTTTCTTCTGCCCACATACATGCTTTTCATTCACGCTTGAAAACTAGCTTTAGCAGAAGTACAGCATCCCAGAGATTGTCTTCTTTCCCTTGCATCCATTTACCATTTCACTGGCTGTTATCCACACCAGGTACTATTTTGCACTAAAACATGAAACTATGATAGTAATTCCTCTGACCAATAAAAGAAGTCTCCCATTCATTCAAAAGCCATGTTCAGCTAATTGAGAGACAAGTTACTGAACCAGCTGCAAGAACCACCAAGGGAGTGCAGTCTGTCTTATGCAGCATATGTAATTAGCGTTCCCTTCTACCCTCCAGAACTATAAACCTCAATCTCAGTAATAAACAAACTATACAGAAACTTGGTCTTAGGCTAGCGTTATTCAATTAAGACACATATAAGATGCTTGGTTGGTTTTAAGTAGGAGCACTGTTACTTTAAAACACTTGCAGCTGGCTGAATGGGAGGAGTGTGAAAGTAATGTTCATTGATCATCAAAATGGGATACACATACAACATTCATGTCAAGAAACGTCATGGGGGAAAGCTTTCCCCCTTCGCATTCTTCTACTGCAGGACAGATTCAAACCAGCCAAAATTGTCTTCCATATATTTGCTCCCCTCCGTTGGGACACCCCAAAAGCAGCTCTGCACCGCCAACGCAGTAGCCAGTGGCTGCTAGAGCTTCTCACAGGAGGCATCTGCACACATAGTTCAGCAGCTACAGGGGCACTGATGAGCTGCTCATCTAGTGCTGCTCTGCAGCTTCCTTGCACTGGAAAGGAGCTAAGGTCAGCAGTGAGCAAGGGTAAGTAATTTTAAATTTAAAGCTCACTAGCCTGCACTACTGATGTTTCCCAGGCTGTAAGGCACACCTACCCCATCCTGCTGTAAAATCTGCATCATTTATAATTATCCCCATTTTCAATATTATGAACCAAGCAAGTAGGTTGATCTACCTTGGGGAAAGCTTTAAAACCGAAACTTTATTACAAATCACTTCTCACTTTGGGGCACTCCCACTGTTTCCATCAGGATGGTTCAAGTTCATGGCCTAAATGATCTCCTTGACTGCCTGGCTTCTGGTCCGCAAGCCACATCACCTGCCTCGGGACATCAGCAGAGACCCTCCATGAAATCAGCCCCTGCCAGGATCAACAAATCCAAGCAGCCTCTGCGCTGTTTCATGTAACCACTTCTAGACAGCCACAAGGTCATTTGGTTGAAGAGAGAAACGTTTGGTTTGTGTTAGCTAAAATTAGTCAGCGGGTGCAAGGTATTCTTTTACTTTGCTGTTAGAAGCCCGAGAGTAGCTGGATGTTCTCAATGGAAAGATTATTAATATAATTATGAAATATCTTCCTTTCAAAATTGTCATGCCCTCTGGGTGGCACAGCACTCGCAGTTGTCCTAGATGGAGTAGGGTTTTAAACACAGCAGGAGGAAGGCTCTGGTTTTGGACTTCTTTAATATGTGCTCACAAGTCTCCGAGCTGGTTTAAAGCCACAGCAGCTTTTCTCCCACTGGCCTCCTGATAGAAAGCCTTTGCCTGCAAAACATGCCAGTGAGGCTTTCATCAAAAAATGGTACTAAGTACCCTTATATTCGTGTATAATTGTTAAGTGTTGATACAAGCATGTTTTTTCACAGATCTTCAAAGCCCATGTGTTTCCTATATGTGCAATTATGAAGGACACAGAACACTCCATTGGAAGCAAAGTTTGACATTCAAAAAAAATAATTTACCCATACAAAACCAGAACACAGATTGGCAGCCAGGCTTCTGTTTCTGCAGCCCACCTCTTTGAATTGTGCCTTCTCTCCCTTGGTGAAGACAATCCCACATCCTTGACGAGTCCTTACCCACTCTGTTTCCTGCTTAGCTGACTGGGAACATGCAGTAAAGTCATACCTATTTCTGTGTGCTCGCTTAGAGATTTCCTGTTCTTCTTTAAGAAAGCTGATTTCTTCAAAGAGCAGTTCCAAGGTGGCCCCATCCAAATGGGAGACACAAAGGATAAATGACAATATTCAGGAGATATTTAACCTTATTCTGCTGAATAGCAAGGGATTGCATTGATGATACTGAAGCATCATAGTTGTCAGCAGGGATTGATAATGAGCATGTGGACAGATTCCCTATATTTTAACAGACTCAGGAGATTTTTGCACATGGGAAATGATGGATGCTTTTGTTTTCACTTACTAAAGATGAAGTCCAACTTTCAGCCCATCTGTAGCATCAGTTCATTTCTCCATAAATATAATTATTCTCTCTTAGAGATGTATTATTTCAATAGTTCTGCCTAGGATAATCCAGTACTTGGGATGGGGGGTACAGAACCTCTGAGAGCTTGAAAACCACTTTATTATGAGGCCAAATGATGAGGAAATAATAAATACATAAATAAAAAGACAGCTTGACAGACTGGCATTTGCTCTTTAGTACATTAGCACACAGAGTTGGTTTTGACATAACTTGAACTCTTGGTGTAACTATACAAAATCAGAAATTAATGACTTCCTATTTCTATTCATTCCTTCATCACTTCAGAAACTGTTTCAGGTAACAGGTAGTTGCCTGACTTTTCTCTAATTGACCAAATCACTCTGACTTCAACAACAACAACAAAGAGATAAAATTCTATCAACCTACTACCTATTATTCAATCCATTCTAGGAATTTTTACAAGCTAAAGCATATCACAAATATCCTAGCTATATCAAGAGCTGTAGGGAAAAAATCTGCATCCCTCAATCTTTCAATGTAAAGAGAGCATTTTGCCTCAATGTAAAGGATGCTGCAACATTGACAAGATTCCAGCATTACATCAGTAGCACTAGTTTCTACAACATGGAAAAAATCAAGTCCTGGCACCTCAGTTCACCTTTGTCAGCCAAGTTACCTCCCCAGCTTTACTCTTTGCATAAATCTCAACCTCTAAAACACGGAAATTGAAGGTGCAGTCTTCCTTACAAAATCAACCCAGAATTTGGCAAGACCCGGAAAGCCTTAAAGGGTTAACTCCACATCTGCTTCCATTTGTTGGTATCTTTTAATTCTAATTGAAAAAATGAAAAGCTGTAAACTGGATGACAAGCATGGACATCAAATATTAGTGTTTCTGTTCATCTGCCATGCAAAGGAAGAATTCCGGTTTACTACTTTATTTTTAGATATTGCTTGCTCATAAACAGCCTTGTAACCTCATCCATGGGTTTTGAATTTGAAAAACTCACACTGCAGATTGCATTTACACTTTGCAGTTGCTCTAGGTATAACATTTTAATGTTATTTCAAGGGAGATGTTGTACTGATCTTTCCATTCTACCAGCAGATGTTCAAAAAGCAGAAGAGCAGTGAAATTTTTTTAAGATTTCTTTTTTTGAAAGAAGAAATGTGTTAGGATCTTTCTCTGTGTCAGAGAAGTTTTTGCTTAGGGAAAAAAAATAAGACAGATTATAACAACAATGAAAAGGGGGATGGAGTGATGATAGAGAAGTGTTGAAGTGCAGCTGCTGCTCTCATCGTCTTTGAGGTTGCTGCAGGGAGCTGTAACAGACAGGCAACTTGACATATGCCCTTGAACACCAGCCTGCAGAAATATGAACCAGTGTTTTTTTGTTTTACATGTGTGGGGAGGTGAACTTGCCTTTGCAAGCTTGGCAAAACCGATCTCAAAATACTGTACATACTGGTGAAGAACTCCAACAGTGTAGATTCCCCAAGAATAAACAGTGGGGTGAAGGGCCATGAGCCTTTTTCTGCCCTGGGAAGGTATTTAGAGTCCAAAATTAACCAAAGTTAATCACTGAAAAGTCTAATAGAAATCTACATCTGGATGCTGAATGCAAACAAATTGAAATGAGAGCAAAATCACAATGTTTTTCAATAGAACTAGTAGTCAACCAACAGCAACCTGAAAAGATATGGAGCTCAATATACATACAGTGAAGGGGCAAAATATAATGACCTATAATGGCTAGGAGCTCAAGGATCCTTATTTAGTCTCTTTTCAGCCTCTGTATCTTTGAATAAACTTGTCAGGTTCAAAGACAACAGAAAAAGTTAACGGCTGTTTCTCTACAAAACTATAATGGTTCCATTTATTTACCTTTTTATCCACAAAAGCTATATAGGTCTGGTCCATAGCATATAGCTATAAACTCAACTCCTTCGGACATCGAAGCGAGAAAGTCAACTGAAAACTGAGAAGCAACATCCACACCAAAAGAAACATGGGCTAGCTGTATTCTCTTTAAGATTTTTATGTATATATTATTTATGGCCTAGTCTTATTACAGCAACATTCCACAGATTCTTTTCTGTGTCAGAATATTTATTAAATGCTGTATATTCTCAGACTATAGGTGCATGGTATCAATAAGCTACGTGGTGAACTTTGTCTTCTAACCTGCGTTTGCGAATTACTTTCTAACATTTCACTGAACAGGTGAGAAACACACAAACTGACACACAACTAATGCAGCAGACACTCCAGTCTAGACTGCAGCAGAGACTCAAACACATGAAAGAAGCCATTGTAACTAGTTTAAATAATCCATTGAAGATAACTAACATTTTAAAACATTTCATCTGAGAATACATCTCATTTCAGCTGTGGGCAGCTTTTTGTGTAGAAGCTAGATTCTACGCTCACAAAGCAAATAAATGAGCTAACAGAACAAATAATAAAATGCATCTAATTGAATCCCTCAATGTTGAAACCAAATAAAAATCTTTTTAATCATGCTGATATCTGATCAGGTCTACGTTGGTGACTTCTAAGTCGAGGCTTTTGTTGTTAAATACCAGCAGCCAGCCACACACAGCTCATCGTGGTATTAAAAAAATGTAGAATCTCATACAAAGCAAACACTCTGCTGCAGTATCCCTGTAGAGATACTTTTGCGTGCAGAAACAGAACGGGATGTTGTCTCACAGAGTAAACTGGTTCAGAGTGCTTCATAAACAGCATACCAGCTTAGGGGCAAATCCTGCACCTCCTGCTCTTACAGAACCCACACAGGTCAGCAGGAAAGTTTAGTCTGGAAAAGGACTTCAGGAGTCAGATCTTTATGCTATTAAAAAATCAGACTAAAATAGAAGAATTTAAATAAATGAAAGTCTAAATATACATTTAGATTATTGAAAGTGCTTTCCTTAAAATCTGTTAAATGATATAGTTTTGTGCTATGCCCCCTTTTCCTTGTACTTCCTGCTTATTAAATGCTGAGTAATATGAACCTAGCCATATCCTTTTCCTTAAAGCAAAAAAAATCTGGATATTCTCTCTATCAGCAAATAAAGATAAGAGTAGTATGTTGAAAATGCCAATTTTACTGCATATTTCAAGAGGTGATAATGCACTTTTCATGGCAAATTCTTTTCTCTATACAAAAATCAATAACTTAACCGTGTTCTTTTTCTTTAAAAAAGCTGTAATTTTCTGAAATTATCAGTTCCAAAGCCATCTCTACGTTATTATAAATTCATGACATCTCAGAGCACAAATAAGTTGTAATTATGGTTGGAAATGAGTAAATAGCCAACTATTTGTGGTGGCAAAGCTTTCAGGAAAAATAAAACTTACATAAGTACACATGAAATGCTGAAAACTAATTGAAGAATGTGAAAAGAGAACTTTTGTACCTATGCAAAGGTTCATACTCAGCCAAGAATTCCACTTGAAGGGATGGAGCCTACAATGACTGAATACATGACATTTACAAATAAAAGCAGCTGGCTATGAGGAGTCTCTTAAAACTAATCAATTTTCCAATACATTTTATTATGGTTGTCAAAATATCCAATGATGCAGGTTAGTAGTGTGTAGCTATAAAAAACACCCTACCATGGTATTCACATAGTCTTTGCTTATTTGAAAGTCTGACAGTCTCCCATGATTAAAATAAGGATACTTCATTAAGCATTGCTTTATGAGTTACATAAAGTTTATGATTTTTCATTTATGCTTTAGAATCTTAACTGCATTGTCTCACTTATGCGTAATCCATCAACCCAGGTGACAAATAGTCTTCTATATTTACACACTAGGAAGATACAAGGAGCATACTGTATTAGCAGCTGAAACTACAAACGCCACTGTCAATCAAACCAGCTGGCATAGGACCATATTTCTTGTCACCAAGAGGCTTAAAGCAAAGAATCTGTGCCTAATTCTCTTAAACCTTACAGGTCAAAAGGTTTTAAAATTATTTTTGACACCATTTCTTTGCTTTGTCAACAGGCCTGAGTACTTTTTAACATGTAAAGGATATCAAAAAGCTGCTCATTGGAACAGTCTGGCATTAGCAATTTATGGGTTTAAAGTCTGGAGTGCACAGTAATTCCACCGGTATAACAGCATACCATTCTGGAATGAGAGGATGGAGATGCGGCTGCAGGACTGTAACTTTTATTAATGCAAAACCTCCAAACCAATCACCCACACTCTGGGCAAACAGCGCTTGCCGAGTCAAAACAATCTCTTAGCCTAAAGCTATACCACAACACAAAATACCCTGCCAGCATGCACAAGCTGTCAATGCAGCTACTTTCCTCCCCAGCCATTTTATACCTGTTTCAAGGTCTTCCTTCCCCCACACCCTCAAGCATGTATAAATGGCCTTTCAATTGGCAGCACTGATGTCCTTCTCATTTGCACACAGATGACAACCACCACCCTTGAAAAACTGGGGCCTCTTAAAATGTTCAGCTGTTTGAGCCCTGCTTACTACAGATGCTGCTTTGCAGCAGGACCAAAGGCCCAGCTGAAGCTTTGGCCCATCCTGACAGGTCAGCAGAAGGAAACACATTTCCTTCCCAGTGCAGTTCGCAGTCCAGAAATACTGAAAATACTGAATGACTGAAAAACAATCCCCCTGCACAAACTGCTGGCTGCAGTTCTCGGGGACAGTAGCCAGCATCTCCCACACTCCGCCCAGAGCTCTCAAGACACAGTCCCTGTGATCTGGCGAGCAGTGGAGACACGCCATGCAGCAGGCAGTGCAGCCCTTCTCACAGAGCCAAGAGCTTCACAGTGGCAGGGTGCTACCTAGAAATAACTACACAAATCTCTTTCCAGTTTGTCCAATAGAACAAGCTTGATACATCCTCCCAACAGGGTGGAAAGCTTTCCAGCTAAAAACAAAGACAGCAAACTGGGCTGAGAGACCCTGTAAGCAATGATAAAACACACATAGTGAATTAAAATAAGGTAAAAGTTGAATAACAGGGGGAGCTTGAACCTGATTAAGGGAATATAGATTTGAAGAAGAGGGGAAAAAAGACAATAGAATAATGGGGTGGAGGGAAGACAAGATGTGAAATAGGGATGGGATGGGAAGGCCTAGGGGACAGAGTAATTAAAAAGAGAAATACTTTGTATTTACACTGAAGAGATCAACAAAACTAGGGTCCAAGTGCCCTAATATTATATTTGAACACCAGAATAAAAGCAAGCACTGAAGAAAGCTTAGAAATTCTGGAGTGGGAATGCCCATTTGCATTCTACTTAGTCACAGAGTCATTCAGATTGAAAAATATCCCTAAGAAGCACCCTCTACACATCTTTCAAACACCTCCAGGGATGGTGACTCCACGATTCCTCTGGGCAGCCTATTCCAGTGCTGAAACTGACAGCTTTTTCCATGAAATTTTTTTTTCAAAATATCCAATCTAAACCGTCCCTGATGCAATTTGATGCTGTTTCCTCTTGTCTGATCTTGTTACTTGGGAGAAGAGACTGACATCCATCTCTCTTCATCCTCCTTTCATGCAGTTGCAGAGAGCAGTAAGGTCTCCTTTCCTTAAGTCTACTTTTCTATAAACTAAACAACATCAGCTCCCTCAGTCTCCTCATAAGGCTTCTTCTGTAGACCCTTCACCAGCTCTCCTTTGGGCATCCTCCAGCCCTCAATGTCTCTTTTGTAATGAGGGGCCCAGAACTGAACACAGTACTCAAGGTGCTGCTTCGCTTCCCTAGTCCTCCTTACCAAACTACTTCTAGTACAAGCCAGGATGCTGTTGGTCTTCTTGGTACTTCCCAAGACTTGTCACTAAAGCTCCACCACTCTAGTTCTGGGAACAGGGATTTAAGATCCTACAATGAAGGGCATTACAAAAGTATGAAAAATATAAGAAAATCAGCTCCTTGCACAAGAACAGAGCTGATGCCTTGGCACTAATGAAATTGGTGGTGCTTTGAATGTAGTAAAGGGGGTGGTGATGATAAGAACAGGTGCTGCTGTCTCTGCACCTTTGCTTTACTACAGAGCCATCTCTGCCAAAGACTACATTCCTCCCTTATTCCTAAAAGACTAACCTACACTTGACCCCAGGCTTTCCCAAATGTTAAACCTTAAAATAATTATTATCAATAACAATCATTATAACATGCAGTCTGGAAGATCCCAGGCTTGCTAGAGCAGGTGCCTCCACCTCCTCACACTTACAAGAGTTAATTCTCCTGTCTGAGACTGCTTAGTTCAGCAGAGGGAAGAGGAGAAAGAGAAAAGACAGGGAGAGGGGTAGCCAAAAGACAACTCTGTGCAACCCACAGAAGTGATATGAGGCTGAATTTTGGCCCATAGCACAGTGCTAGTACCACTGGCTTCAACTGTATTAGAAGAAATATTATCATAAGGTTACATCCATTTTCCTCCCTGCACTATATATGTGCATTGCGTCTGTTTTTTATTTTGGCTAAAGGCAAGCAGACTGCATTCAACAACCCAAACCAAAACTCCTGATTAAAACAGTATATTTCATCACAGCATATGCACAGGGACATAAATATCTGAAGAGACATGGATTTGATAATATTTGTCATGAACCAAATCAAAAAAGACAAAAAGCAGCAGCACACTGCTGCAAACAAGGATCATGGCTCAGCCTTCCTTAACTTCACCCTGCTTGGGCCTTGCACCAGGACAACAGATTACTTACTGCCATTAGACCTCCCTTTCTTTGCCCCACTGCTTTACCATGTCAGCTTGCTGCACTGAATTTCAGAAAGCAGCACTGCCACGAGCTTCTCAGGTCTCACCGTAGATGAAGAGTTTGACATAAACCTCACCCCTAGGTCTGACCTTTGTAAGGGTTGCAACCTGTCTGTCAGAACAGGGTAAGTGATAGATAACAGCCCATCTTAAGGGGTGGGAAGAAGAGAGGGAATAAAATACATCTTCCATAGTGGAAAGCAGGAGAGATGAAAGGCAGAGACAGAGGATTCCCATCAAGAAGTGAGGCAAAAGAGATACATGTATCTGGGAAGCAGAGACTGCAAAGTTTGTGAAATGCAAGAGAAAACGAAACCCTCAGCAAGAACAGAAACAGTCCAGAAGAAGAAAGGCAGCAGTCGTATGATGAACCTGTTCCAACTTCAACAAAAAGAAGTATAGGAACTTCTACTGTTACTGGAGCACCAAAAAAAAATTCATATGTTTACAAGGTAACTAAAACATCACTCTTGGTGGTAGATTACAAAATGTCATTCAACTCCCCAGTAAACTGAAAGTTTTCCTCTTCTTTCCCCTAACACTTGTTCACTTTACCATCTTTCTTTTCCAGATAAATAATATTTTCCTTTTTCTATAAAATTAAAGCTCAGGCTATAGTAAAGGACTTACCTCCCTTTCACTGAATTGCAAAAGCCTTTTCAACCCCCTACTTCTCTCTCTTCCACCTTTAACAATTCCTGTGAGCTCCAGTCTGCTCCTTTCGTTCTTATTAGGTGACATTACAGATGGTTCTTCTTTAGTGTAATGAAAATGTAAGCTTTTCTGCTGATTTATAGCTGAATATATATATTGCTTACAGTACTACTGATATGCAACATAGAATTGTTTTTGATTCTTTAGATCTCTCCTCAAAACATGAACACTTTCTACATTGAAGGAAAGGGTAACACAAATTAAGATGTAATTGAGAATTACTTTCCTGTACCTACTTAAGAGAGCAGTCAGGTTTAGAGCCAAGAGAAAATTCAGGGAATTTCCAAGAAACTGGGAATCAGAAGAGCATTGACCAAGCAATGCCCTAGTTCAACTTTTGGCAATTGAAAGTTCCTTCCTTTTGTGGATGTGTCTTGAAATTGAATACATCTCAGTTGCTGACTTTATCTGGTGCCTTCCAGGTTTTTCCATACCAAAAGAAATCTTGGTAGGGAGCTCTGACTGCTTTCAACTCTTTTTCAGTTAAACAAGTTGGAGCTTAAGCTGCAAAATTCTTTGGAAACATTTCCGTTTATTTAGAAAGGTATCAAGAAGTCTTACCTGCAAGAAAAACAAGCTACAAATTGGCAACATCAGGTTTCAGTAATAATCCCTTTTCTATTCTTTAACTAATTCTGTCTAAATCTCATGCCTTTTGCTTGTCTGAGTTTGAGATGCTTCAGGTATAGATCATGCAGAAGAAACTCCCAAACACTGAAGATCTGAAGGCAGTAGGCAATGCAGCAAGGCTGTCAGACTTGTTAAAACAGATTCAACATTGATTCAGCATATACTTTGAGGGGGGCCCAAGAGTAGGCTTTCATCCAAACCTATAGAATTCTAGTTCAATTTGATTTTTAGGCTGAGGTTTGGACATGTTCTTATTTTCTGGGGAGTGATTCATCCAAAACTTCAAGTTATCCAGGAAAAGATGTGGGATTAAATTAATCCTAGATGTTAGTATTTAAAAAGAAACCCCCATGTTTAATATGATCTGAATGGCAGAGAAACCTGAAGCCATAGAGAAATTATACATATATGGGAACAACAGTATAAATTACTAGATCAGTGTATCTTAAACAACAAAATGTATACAGACAGCCTCCAACAGAGGGATCTGACATTGCACAGAATTAGCTAAGAAGTAACTCAAATCTTGATAGCATGAGGACAAAGCAGGAGTAAGAGGTGCTTCACCAAGCATGTACCAAATCAGCCCTTCTAATCCAGTGGGGTACTCCATGACGGCTGCTATCGGTTGCACATGCAGTACAGGCAGGCATGGAGATCCAACTCCTATTTACTCTTTTACACCCAGCCCCCAGTAACCCATACAGAACAAAAAACCTGCTGCACTTTCTTCCCAAGATACAAAACTCTAGACTTTAATGTGGGAGGTGGGGAAGGAAGAGAAACAAAGGAAACCTGCAGCTGATTTGGGTCTTGGGTGGGGAAAATAGAAAAGAAAAATTGAGAAGCCATAAACTACTCTATTCTTCAAGAGAAGCTGGGTTCAGGAGTTTGGAAAGAGATTTCTGATTGCATTGGAAAGATGAAAATGATAACAAAATAAGTTTCAGAAATGGAAAATGGTCTGGAAGTCTCCATATCTGCATAGCTAATCTGCTTTTCTAACCAAATGGTGATTCTGCACTGCAGGTTCCTATTAGCAAAATCCTAAAGAAGGATTGGGTGCCAAAACAATTATTTCCATAGTGAAAGTCATACTAAGTGTTGGAAAAGTCATCAGTTTTGTTGATGTTTACCACAACTTAATTATTCACAATGTAAAGTCTTAAGCAATCTTCTTTGTTATGAAAAGTAATGACAGAACATTTGTATTTTGAAAGCATCTGAGTTTATCAGATTAGGATTTTTAGAATATTTGTGGTCTTTCCCTAGAGCATGTTGTTTGTGTGTGCATGTGCAGCTCAAGCTTTCCTATCCTGTTAGCCAAAGAATGTACGGAAGAAGGCACTTTTTATTTTCTAACTGGGTCTATCCTTCTATAGGGTATCACATCCTATCACACCCTGGGCCCTCCTCTTCCCAGCTGAGCCCCACAAGCCATAGGACCCCATGTTGGGAGCTGCACTTTTCCTGGCCTAGTCCCGTGATATAAGGGAGCCTTGAAATCCACAGCATGAGTTCAAAACCAGCTTGGTTTACCTTCCCACCAAGCCCTCCCCATCAGTTTGCCTGAACACACTCACTTCAATTCACTCCAACTTCCTTTGCTTTTAAGATAAATAGGCTTTGGAAAAAATAAGCGGCCTTATCTGACCATAGTAGAGCTTATGGAAAGTATTCAAGGTTTCAGCAAGTCAACACAGCATAGCAAAGTACACACTAAAGAGCTCCAGCAGTTCTAAAGCACAAAGATGACATCTTTTCCTCTATATGCTATCACCCCATTTGTCCCTTTAACAGACTGCCTGAAATAGGGCCTGACACTCGCCAGGCTCAAAATCCTGGTCCCATATGAGACTAAAAGTTACTGTCATATTGCCACCGTGTGTGTGTTTGTGTCTGGGGGAAGGTTGCAATTGGTCACCCGGCAGGGGGATCCAGCCTTTTAGGGTAGGCAGAGAACCATCCATCACCCAGTGCAACGTGCTTCAAATCCCTTTTCCTGTCAAAGTAGTACAGTACAGTAATATAGGACAGAAAGACTACTAAGCACCACAGGCTGACAACACACAGGGACAAAGCCCAGCTGCTACGCAGACATCTTGCAAAGGAATGCACTTCCATGAACATTTGTGCGCACACCCAGCGCATCTTAAAAACAGAGAGGTACTACCGAAACAGGCCCCTTCTTCAACCTGTCAAGTCACACACATGCAATATGCGATTCTCTGATTCAATTCCCTCTTCAGGCTTCCCCCAGCTGGCTCCAAATCTTACATATTTCCAGCTAACTGCCATAACTTCTATCTTTCCCACTGCAAATACACACATCAATAGAAACTACCAAGCAGACTGCAGAGCACCAAGTATATCAGGTCACGAAGTGGGAGAGAGGCAAGATTCAAGCAGGTCCCTAAATTCATGGAGGTCTGATAAAAAGCAAGTTCTGCACTTGTAGTTAAGGGCCAGCATCCTTCTCTGTGCAGTTCCCCTTGCCAAGCACACATTCCCTTCACCACGCAATCCTTGTAGGAAGTAGAAAGCATCCATGTCTCTGAGCGGTTTGCTTCAGAGGAACACAGCTCCATAGTTCCCTGGCTGTGGCATTCCACAGGGAGGGGAGAACTGTGTTCCAGTTCTGCTCCAACACCCTTTTATTCACATTCATTAAATGAAAGCAGGACTGATTTTATTGCCAAAGTGTACCATATTAGTTTTTCTAAAGGATAGGAGATGACAGATTTCAGTTTTAGACCACCACACGCAGTACCAGTTGAGAGGGTCATTTTACTGCCCTATGCCCAAATGAAACAGATGAGAATACGATTCTGTATTTCCCTTCTTGTACAGGAATACTTGTAACAGGTCCATTTCTATAGGCTCTAGGATTCACCAGAGACAGTCTCAGCTCAGCAAAATCTGTATCATCTTAAATAAAGAAGTTCAGGGTTTTAAACATATCTATAAAAGAATATGGCTCAAGACCAAATTCCTCTGAAGTGATTTTACTGGCAGCATGAAACACAGATCAGCAAGTGGAGGATCAGACCCTAAGGTCTGAACATTACCCAGCATGATAAAGAAAAGGAATTCCCATTCCCATACTGGAAATCCATGTTCAAATACATCACCAGCCAAACCCTGTCCAGCAACCCCCAATTTTCCATATTCACTCCAGACTGGGCACAGCAGGAGCATTGAGAACACACTGGATCTCAACATCTGCTACCTTATCCCAGGTGTAAGACAATGCAGGCACTTCCTTGCTCTCAGTTCTGTGTGCTCTAAGGGATTTATTCAGAAGGGTCCTCAGCTATTTGTTTGGCAAGCTTTGCTAAACTTTTAGACACTTCTGTCAGGACTGCTCCCCAACAGAGTACTCCAATTCCCTATTTTAAATTACTACCAGGACACAAGCAACAGCTGTTTAGAAACTCCAACTCTATAACCCTTAGATATTTAGGCAGCTAATGACCTGC